>NW_010554101.1:3083-4349 GCF_000687285.1 Phaethon lepturus | reverse complement strand
TCCAAAGCCCTCTTTCAAACCCTGCAATAGCGAGATTCTCTAGCTATGATAATAAATTTCTAAACAGAAGGAGGCCTCTCCCTGGCCGAGGTTTTTGGTTTGCTTGCGCCCTGGCAGCATGGGACTCGCTTCTTGTTAGAACTGCAAAAGGACTGGGAGGGAAGAGGTCTCCGCAGCAAAGGAGGGAGTCAGTGGAAAGGCAGGCAGAGAAAGGCACTTGTTAGGGTCTCCAGAGGATGCCCGGCCAGCTTGCATCCAAGTTCAAGGAGGCCAAGAGGTATTTTCAGGTGGAAGATGGGAGAGGCAGCAGCTGGGAAATGCGTGGAAGGTGCGGGCAGAGCCATGCACGGTGCATATCGGTCGGGAGGGGGAAAAGGAGGAGGTGGTAAAATAGCACAAGCTTTTCCTCTGTCTTGAGTGGCAGCTGTTGCCAAGGGCAAAGCTTATGACAAGCAGAGAAAAAAAATTACCCTTCCCTAGGTATTTCCTTGTTGATACTGTTTAAAATTAGAACGATGGAGAAGTGCAGAGGTGATGAGCCAGGGCTGGACGCAGCCCTCACACTCCCAGGGCTGACATGTACTCTGCTGATGTGTGAGACAATAATCCATGTCCCTTACACACAGAAAACTGCAGGACTATGTAAGTCAGCGTACACATAGACTCATTTAACTTAGCACCTGCCTTCTCATAATTCAGCTGCATTTCCTGTCATACCAGACCAAAAGCCAACGTTAAATTCTGCATAATATAAATCAACTGGTACATGAATGAAGTGAAATTCACGTACCGCGAAATTTCCCCAGGTTATGAAAGAACTAGACTTTGGGTACTGGAAATCCTAAGTAGTGTCTCCCCAATCCAGCTGAATAGGGCAAGGATTGTGTCCTTCCATATGCTCATGCAGTTGCCCAACATGATTATGATAATGCTTATCCCGACAAAAACACTCCATGCAGATGTGGCATAAAAATTTTCTGAAGAGCACATGACAGTTACAAAATTCTTCATTCACTCTGGAAATTGGACTGTGTCTAACAAATGAGGCAAGGTTATCTGCAGTGACTCTTAGCCTGACAGCTGTACAGTGGACAGCATTTCATTCGTATTTACTTCTTGGAAGATACCATTCGTTTCCATGACAAACTGCAAACACTTTGAACATCTCCTCCAGGGCCTTGCAGGCTCTCTTTCCAGATGGAGGGATTTCTTTCTTATGAAAAATTAGATCTACTTCCGCTATTACATAACAAAGGAGTGACACGT
>NW_010554101.1:0-3052 GCF_000687285.1 Phaethon lepturus | reverse complement strand
TGCAACCGCTCTTTTATGGCCCTTGGACACATGTGTAACATCTCATCTGAAGCCAAATAACCTCTTGAGTTGTCGGCTTGGGACTGCAATAGCTATTCTTGGGGTTAAGACAGTCTGCAGTATCCATTTCATATGGATTCTTCATTGCTCTTCAGTATTTTCAAAACACATAAAAGCTGTTTTGTGCTTCACCTCTGGTGGTTAAGAAGATGGTGCTATCTCCTCTCACATATGCTCTTCCTTGTCTTAACATAGCTGATCAGAATTCTTCAGCTAATTACTGTAATTTACCGCGTATAAGCAGGAAACTGAGGACCGACAAGAGGGTGTAGTGTGCTCCACGGCTCAGTGGATCTGCCACGGGACTCATTGCTCAGCAACAAAGGCTAATCAAAAGCATTTTCCTGAGTGCATCAATCAATTTCACTGGATCCTATTAAATACTAGACCAAAAATAAAAGCTTTGGTCTATAGCTTCAAAGCTCTCTGGCCCAAGTCATACTTAATCTAATACAGGCCCAAAATAAGAGACAGAAAACTAATATTTATGCCGGAAATATATCATGCTGTGGGATTTGCTCCTTTAGTGTAAAGTAACTTTTTCCAGAGCCCAAATTTTATCTTCTGATGGAAGTTACTCCAATAAAAAAAGGCAAGGCTAGTATAGATCTTGTGATTAAACTGAGTGGCCATCTCTCAACATTAGAGACGTGTAAGATTCGAAGTCTTTGACCTGCTTTGTCTCCTGCAGAGCCAGCGTTAGCTGAGATGGGGCAACTGTGTCCCTCCAGAGTCTCAGCTGTGACGGACCTTTCTCTGCATCCAGCTTCAAACATCGGTGACTCAAGAGACTGGTCCATCTCTTAATTTGATGCAGAACTCTTAAAAAAAGGTTCTGCGTCATTTTATTTTCAGCTGGAGTAGTCAGGTCTATGTGGATTGTTTTCCTTTTTGTAGTTCTCTAAATCTGTGGTAAGAAAAACATGTTATTTAGATTGTAAGCTCTTTGTGGGGCAAAATGGATCTTTAAGGGATCTGCCTATGTTCACGGAATCAGGCAGATCAGATGAGCTCAAGATACAATACATATAAGTAATCTGGTAAAAATTTCTAAATTCTATAATTGATATCCCTGAGACCCTGCAAAATTCCCCTGTGAGAAGCCTATCTCAAAGTATTTCATATCCTTGTAATAAAGGTGGTTTTGAGCGTGTTGTTGAGAATGAATGAAAGCATGGAAAGACTAAAATGAGGAAAACCAAAAACGCCGTGGCTGTTTAAGCCAGAAAAAAGTTTCAAGAGAGATCATATGCATAGGCAAAACTATTTTTCACAAGGATCTATGAGTAATAATAATACCAATTCAAGAGGCATTTGATGAAACTGGGAACAAATCTAAACAGGATAAAGCTGGCCTATGGAAATTGGAAGAAGATATGCACCGAGACCAGGACTCTGTTAAAATTGCCAGAAGAAGACTTTTCTGTTCTGCATTGTTTTCTCAGTGTTCTTAAAAAGAAAATATTTGTATGTGGAGCTGCTGTATGCTATCTAACCTTGCCCCAGGGTAAGCACAAGTTACTTTTGTCTTCCTTTATGTCAGGTGGGTTATGTCGAAGCCTTAACAATGTACTAGTTTGCATTACAGAACCAATGCATCCCCATCCTGGTGTCTGGGATATCTATGGTCCAGTCTGTATTTTCAGCTACTTGATCTGAAATATTTTGCAATGTATCTCATCAGTACACAACATGAAAAATCTGTATGCTTAATGGAGTAAAAGCTAGATAACTGTTGCCTTAAAACATCAGATGACATTGAAAAAATCCCTGAAGAGAAATGTTTATAAGGAGTTAACAAGAAATTGTTGCTTACAAGATTTCTGTTTGACAAAAGACAGGCAAAATGGCAAGTAAAAGATGATGAAGGTTGAATAAAATCAGACTGCTGGGCACACTGTGTCACTTCCCAAACAGGGTGGGCTAAAACCAAATACACAACAATGTATTTGCAGATAATTTTCACAGAGCACATGTCACTATCTTGTTGGATTTTGGCGTACTCTACTGCTTCCTTCGTTGAAGTTGTGGTCTGCTGGTTGCCCAGCCATAGTGCATCAGCGGTCCGCAAGGACGTGCAGAACAATGTTGTTCCGTGCTGTACCCTGTCTTCCCCGGAGCCATCACTGTCGGGCACAACATACTCAGCCGCAGCCAGGACACTTTGGCTGCTTCACTATTCCTAGTCTGAAGTTTCGCTGCACTTGAAACAAATTACTCTTTACACATGGCCAGGCAATTCTTAAAAGTCATAGGAACCGTTAAAAAGACAACCTCGCATGATTGCAAAGGCTCTTGCCTGGTATCTTTTACTTCATTTCTACTTATTTGAACCAATTTATTTTTGCTGTAGAGCTGTCGAGAGCTGCTTGTTCGTGCATTAATAAGTAATACACAATGGTTACCAGGAAGAGGCCTGGAAATGCCACTTACTGATGGACAAACAAGTTTGACAGTGGACTCTATAAAAAGCCCACCCCACCGGTAACCCAAGACATGCAAGTTTATTTCTAAAAGCGGGGTACATCCCTCAGGTGCGTAGGGATGGGAGCGAGGTCCCCTCTGCTCCCCACAGTGCCAGGCACTGCTTACATGGCCGCAGGGACCAGGGACACGCGGGGAGACCCAGAGGAAGGCATGAATGGGAAGAAAGGAATCACTGGTGGCTCTTTCTGCCATATGTGCTCTGTTGGAGGCGTAGCTTTCAGGTTCCTTCAACCACCTTTGGTTAACGTTTAGTTCCAACTAATGAGGTTTTCTATGGTATTTGGCCACAATTAAGTCTTTTTATCCACGGGAAGCCTGATTTCCCCCGCCCCCCATATGTATGTTAACTTTTCGTACATATAAAACATGCTGAAATATTTATTTGCACCACTTAGGGGCAAACATCTCTAAAAGCGGATGAGGACAGGCGCAAGGACCAGACTCGAGGTCTGCTGTGCCAGCTATCACCCCACTCCTCGAGGAGAGCCGAAGGGCAGCCCCGAGG
>NW_010554100.1:21914-22713 GCF_000687285.1 Phaethon lepturus | reverse complement strand
AAGCCTGACTGCTTCCACTGGGAGTCCACCTAAGCTTCTACAATTTTTTTCCAAAAAGTCCCAGATTTGCTGATGTTCTGACCTATGACTTTGATTTACTTACTTATTTAATAGAATTTCTTTGAGAATCCTGATTTTATTCAGGTGTGTTGTTCTGCAAATTATGAATGCTCTCTGCTAAAAGTGAACAATTAATAATTAAGAATGCTGGACACACCTGTGAGATGACCATTCTCTAAGATATTTTTAACTAAACAGACATTGCTGTTTCAGAGGGGGGGAAAGCTGAAGCAAAGAGAGAAAAGGAAGTGTCATGTGAGCAGGAGTATCAGCTTGAAGGCTGCTGGTAAGCTGCTGTACGAGGTATGGCTGGCTACATTCAGGGAGCACTTACTGGTACCTGGGCTGGGGCTGCCGAGGCCATCGAGGCTTCGGGACCAAGCTGCCAAGACTCTGACACCTCACAGTCAGCCTGCACCCCGATCATTTTCTCCTGTTGGTGCTGCAAAGAAAAACGAAGCCTTTAGCTCTGCCACCGGTATTAAAAGGAGGCCTAGCAACCAGTCTCTGTGATAGCAGGGGAAATCTCACTGGGTTTTCTTTCACATGGACTTTGTTATTCACAAGAATTTACTACAACTTAGCTTCTTAATGTATGAAAATAGCTGTTTAAAAACTCTACCTTGTACTTTAGAAATAACACCACTTTTTCATGCTTTTACAATGTCTTGCTCAAAATTAAATGCACAAATTTTCCCAAAAGCAAATGAAAACAGTGAACCTTTTAAATGTCACGTAC
>NW_010554100.1:5849-21895 GCF_000687285.1 Phaethon lepturus | reverse complement strand
CAGGAATTTGAAGTACCTCATGAGCGCATATTTGTATAGAGAGGTAAAATTCTGTGAGGCTGCATTTCTCTCGGCTGCAGTAGACCTGAGATGGCATCCTTGTTTCTCATGGCAATGGGCTGGACCACTACTATACTGGGAGCAGCCATGGTATATGGGTATCATAGATCACTGGCAAATTGCAAGGAAGGGCTGTATGCTTGGCAAGTCACACAGCTGTATCAGTGTGTCCAGCCTGACTGTTTCTATCGAAGAACCAGAACTGTCCATCGTCCCATCCTGCGTATTCAGTCTCTCCACTCATGTGGATTTTAGGAGCGTTTAAACAGTGAAAGCGTTGTTCCAGGGACAGAGGGACGGACAGACGACGTTACCTGCAGTGGACTGAAGGCAGTTCTTTAACAGCTGTCTTTGGTATTAACGTATTCTCTAAATATAATGTGGTACGCAGATACGCTGCGTATCAGCTCCCAGGTGTTGTAGACGTGCAATGGGGATTCCCAGTGAAGAAAACACTAGCCCAGCTCATAGAGAGAGGTCAAACTACTGGCATGGTTAAAAGAGACAGACTCTATTGACAGAACGTGTTGAAACAAAACCAAAATAAATGTTGGCTTACAAAACGATTCAAAAATAAATACACTCCAAATAAAGCAAAGTATACAATATGTTTTCTTTATTTTCTCTCTTACTTTACTATGAATGAGTTTTTGCAGTAGGAATTCTTTATAAATACCGTAAGCACTATAAACATCTGGCTACACTCATAACCTTGGAAAAACGATCAGCAAAAACAAAATGCAGAGGTCCCTCAAAGGCCATTGAACAATAAACCTGGTCTGAGTGTGTGGATCAAGATGCTCTTTTTTTTTTTTTCAAAAACACTCAAGATACACCCTGTTGATCTAGGAAGACAGCTGGTCCATAGTGGTTACACAGAGATGTTGTTAAACAGAAAATATGCATCAATTCAAATGAGCTGTTCAATACACTTCTAGTGCTTGCTAAGTCCCAAGGCTAACAGAATAGTTTGGGTTGGAAGGGACCTTTAAAGGTCATCTAGTCCAACCCCCCTGCAGCGAGCAGGGACATCTTCAACTACAGCAGGTTGCTCAGAGCCCTGTCCAACCTGACCTTCAATGTTTCCAGGGATGGGGCATCTACCACCTCTCTGGGCAACCTGTGCCAGTATGTCACCACCCTCATCATAAAAAATTTCTTCCTTCTAAATCTACCCTCTTTCAGTTCAAAACCGTTACCCCTTGTCCTATCGCTACAGGCCCTACTGTCCCCACCTTTCTTATAAGCCCCCTTAAAGCACTGAAAGGCCGCAATAAGGTTGCCCCAGAGCCTTCTCTTCTGCAGGCTGAACAACCTCAACTCTCTCAGCCTGTCCTCACAGGGCTGTTCCAGCCCTTTGATCATTCTTGTGACCCTTCTCTGGACCCTCTCCAACAGGTCCATGTCTCTCCTGTGCTGAGGGCTCCAAAGCTGGACGCAGGGCTCTAGAGCTGGACACAGGACTCCAGGTGGGGTCTCACCAGAGCAGAGCAGAGGGGCAGAATCACCTCCCTCCACGTGCTGGCCAAGCTGCTTTTGATGCGGCCCAGGATACAGTTGGCCGCCTGGGCTGCAAGTGCACATTGCTGGCTGATGTCCAGCTTCTCTCAATCGCTTCATCCCCTGCCTGTATTGATACCAGGGGTTGCCCTTGCACTTGGCCTTGTTGAACCTCACAAGGTTCACACGGGCGCACTTCTCGAGCTTGTCCAGGTCCCTCTGGATGACATCCCATCCCTCAGGCATGTCAACAGCACCACTCAGCTTGGTGTCATCTGCAAATTTGCTGAGGGTGCACTCGATCCCACCACCTATGTCATTGATATTAAAGAGTACGGGAGACGCAGACGGCCTGTGCAAGGTCTCCCAGCACTCCATAAAAGAATTGTTGATTGCCAACTGTTGTGTGGGCCTTTCTTTCCCATCCCCCAGCTCTGCCCCTGGAGCGTGGGGAGGTGCCATCTTGTCTGCATGGAGCCCCAAGGGAGAGGGGAGAGGGTCTGGCGTCCTTTGGGCCACTGTGCTGGTACCACATGAGGACTCTGTTGGAGGCCACGAAGGGAGATCCTTGGGGCCTGGAGGTGGTGGGGTTTCTCTTCAGCCTGAGGTTCACCCTTGCTCTCTTCTCTACTTTTAAGGGCAAACCTCACTGCTTTTTTTTTTTTAATCCCCAGGGATATTTTTAGTGTTCTTCTCTAACACAAAGTATGGTCCAATTCCTGCACTCATCTGGGAGTTTCACCACAGCTATGGCAAAGAAAGAACAACTCATAACGCTTCAGTCTTGCTCCTGCTCTTACAGAGAATTGTCTTGCTTCCCAGCCCTGCAGCATGGAATAAGCTGGGAAATGGGCTGTAGGTAGGGGTAACATGAATTTTGTGGATCGCAGTGTCAACAGTTTCTTGGGCGTACAGCAGCAATGACACAGTTGAGAGGGAGTTATGTGTGTGACTATGGTCTGGTCTGCTGATCAGTTAACATTCAGGTAAGAGAAAGAAGGCATGCTTTCTCCTCCAGCTTCCTGGTAATCTCAAATACATATGGATTTGATTAATTTTCTTAACTGTTAGCACACAAACAGATATTTTTGACAAAAAGTCAGAAGAGACATTTGGTTAAGTCTGGGATGACAAAAGGCAAAACCAAGGACTGTTTCTTTAGAACCGGGAAGAATCACAAATATCTGAACTGAATAATCTGCTCCAAGATATCAGTCTCCAAAAAGCAAGGACAAAGCGCTGTTGGCAACGTCACAGTGAGCCATGACAAGACTGCATGAAAGAAGGCATTGGCTTTCAGTTCAGGTAGATGATGTGACTGATTGTTACCATGGGAATGAAACTGGCACAAGGAGATGAACACAAAGAAGTCTTCATCGGGAACAAAAAACCACACAAATGACAGTTTATGACCTCTACCTTCACCATCTAGATGACATCCACTATTGTCCTTATTAGTCAAGTCCTTTCGTGTTGCGTTTTCTCAGTGTACCTGTTTCATCTGAATCACTAGCTTTTTTCAGTGCTGCATTTTCATTTTCTGACTCCACAGACAGGTCCTCTTGGGTTGGCTCTTCTGCTTCACTGCAGCTTTCAGAGTGGAATCCAGCGTTCTCTGCTATGACAGCAGGGTCATCATCCTCATAACAACAGCAGCACTCCTCAATGCTTTGGCTGTGATGAAGGCCTCTCTCCTCTTCACTAATGCCAGTTACTTCATCCTTTTTCTGCAGTAAGTCATGACCTCCCCTTCCCATGGTGAGATCAGCTAGCAGGGTTTCATTGCACAGATGCTCCTCATTTTCCATGCCCTCCATTCTTTCTGCCAGCTCTTCTGCAGAAGGCTGGCTCAAGTCAGGATAATCTACAAGGATTGTGTCCTGTTTGCGCTTGAAGCAATCAGCATTATCATAGACAGGATAGGTCTCTTCTGGATAACCTTAGGAATAAAGTGATAAGCTGAAGTGATAAAGATGGAGTGTTACTAGCATTTAAAAGTAGTATTAACTTCAGTGATGGATACACAACTTTTTGTTACAACAGCTGTTTTCAGCACTGACAATTTATGTGTCATCTATTTAATGCCATGTATGTGCCACACTATTAAATCCAATGCAAGAATGTGCAAAACATGAGTTTTTGGGAGGTGATGAGAAAACTCCACTTATTTTTACGGAACCAGGATATATCAACCCTGACTTTCCAGAGTGAATATCTGTGCTTTGCTGAAACCTATGGAAGCTAACAGGTGAAAATTGCATGTCCTAGATCTTTAAATAGATCCGTTTTTTTTGGTTCTGTCTACAGATTGACTGACTCATGCTTTGATGACCTTTGCTATAAACATTATTTATAAAGTTGAAAAAGCAGCTAGTTAATAACTTAGTGCATTTCATTTTAGAAAATGCATCATGAACTTGACCTAAGAAAACAGAGCTCAAGGCCACTGTTTATGCTTTATGTTTTGGATCATTTTTGAAAGCTTCTTAAAAAGCAAGGAATTAAGCCTGCATTTAAAATTCTGATAGTGAGCAGCTCAACTAGGATGTCTTGAAAACACATTTATGTAACAAGTAAACACCAAGGAATGGAAAGGACATTAAAATAAAGAATTTTTAAAAGACAGACTTTGTGGAGTTGACTTTTGCAACACTGGAGCAAAGAAAGAACAACTAATCAAAAGATAAAATTGTAAGTTATACAAAACATATTGATTATGATTTCCAAGGGGTTTATGATTTTGTATGAAATCTAGCCCAGCAAAGAAAGGGAAAGATATAAACCTACAGCAGCCAAGACCCAGCAGCAGATGGAGCACATGTGAATATTCATATGCCACTTTTGGCAGCAGATAGTGTAGTGTTTACACTAAAGGAAATGCTGAATGCCTCAAAATCTATTTTCTTTCTGTTATGGTTGGCAAAACAAACCACCTCTTGCAAAGTTTTGAACACTGACTTCTGAAAAGGAAGGATAAAGTTGACAAAAATTTTTGAAAGGATCTGGAAAGTGCAAGTAATCCTTATTCAATTTTTCTCATCAAGGTAATGGTAAGAAAGGTTCTCGCTTACCTTCCCAATCCTCCATGTAAGGAGCTTCTTCAGCTTCCTTCTCAGGAGAGATGCCATCTATGAGTTTTCCTTCTTTCATAACTCTAGTAATTTCTCGGAGTTGCTGAAGTAACCTTTTTTCCTGGTCTGTTGTAACATTTTGAGTCCTGCTATAAAATATTAGACACCAGAATTCAGTCCACTATTATTACAAACTATTAACAGAGTTTGAACCCAACTGTTTGGTCCATCCCAGCAGCACAGTCTGAAGAAATCTGGCTGCAGTATGATGACTATTCAACATCTGCATGTGGCCTGCACTTCAGCTCGGTATAAAGGTTTGTCCATTTATCCAGAAAGCCTGTAAACTTAAACAGGTAAAGGAAGGAAGGTGCAGCCAATGTGAGAGCAATATGAAAGTGGTAAACAAGCAAGATTTATGGTACAAAAGACACTATAGAAATTGCTGGCCTCTAGAAGAGTGTTGGGTGAGAATTAGAGGGCCCTGCCTTGTTTGAAGCGTTATAAGAAAATGTAATTCAGAACTTGTGCTACATTTAAAACAACTTGTGGGATTGATCAAAATGTCTCACACAGACATTAGTCTCAAGAGTCTAATGATCCCTAATTATTTGCAAGGCCTCATTAAAAAATGTCAGTCGGACAGAGCATCATGTTACTACACCAAGTCAGCTATGCTGCCTGGTGGGAGGCGGGGGAGAAGCAGGAAGGAAGACTTAAAAATGAAAAGATGGTGTTACATTGAACTTTAACCTGCCTTTAGAATCAGAGGGAGAGTGGGAGAGGACTGAGACTTTTATCAGATTAAAAGTAAACTATAATTTTGACTGGTTCTACACTGCTGATTCTAGTAATTACTACTGCTCAAGTAATACAATTACTGTTGTAACAAAAATGCCTCCAACAGATAAGATCATGTAGTCATTGCATGTTATTTTCTCTGGAAAAAAAAAGTCTCCTTAAAATCTTACGGACAAAAAAGAAGTATTTGGAGGGTGGTGATCTGAGCTGTACTAACTCAGTAGGTCAGAATAAGAAAGACACTGGCTGTACTTAGGGGAGAAAATGGTTCGGACTGTTGTGCTTGTTTCATCTTGAGTTTCAAATTGTTCTTGAGTAAGTGTTTGATCTCTGTGTAAATGCCAGTTCAAGCCTCTCAGGGGACCACGGCACTACTCTGCCACTCTCTTGAATCTCGCTGTGTTTCAGGCAGGATCTATCACCTCTAGTTACTCAGAGAGCGTGGCCCTTGGCTTGCGCAGAATGCTGAACTGTAGGCAGTATGTGGAGTCCGACACATGATCTCTAGTGATCTCCAAATCATCAGATAGACAGATAATCTCCAAAATTAGACAGCTGCTTAGCAAACCTTAGGAATGAGATGGGAAGAAGGGAGCTGGAAATAGATTAATGGTTTTGGATTGAGGTGATCATAAACTTGAAAACTTGCAGTGTCCATCTCCAGTTTTTCCTCTTACTGTTGTGAATATAGCAGCACTTTAATAGGTACTTTGTGAAACTCTACATTTATGGGAATTATGGTGACACAATAGTTACTCCACTAAAGGCAGCAGAGTCATACTGGTTTACTATGCAGTGGTGATCGAAGTGCTGATGCTGGGCTAGATTTTGTGCGCAGTTGCACACCCAGTCGTCTGTAACTGAACTTAGCTCAGGAGCAGACCCACTGGTTTCATCAGCAGCTACCCAGGTTAAACTGACCGAGATCACAAGGCTAAGCAACCACTTTTCTGTGCTTCCCCTGAGGGGCACTTTGCCCGACAGTTTGAAAAGCTGATATGGTCGCAATGCTATATGGAGGTTGCACTGAGTCCCCTCAAGTTGCGGTGGCAGTTTGTTCCATAGAACAAGCGAAGGTGTGAGACAGCATCTTCTCAAAAGCCTGGGTTATTCAGATGTAGAAATTGAGATGTGAATTAATAGGCATCCAAGAAGAAATGGTTTCATCAGCTAGCTGCTTTTGACAGAAGCTGTAACAGAACTGACAAACTGATCCGCCTTTGATAGACAAAAGTGTATGTAATTTTAATACCTATCATCACCCGCATAAAGACAGAGAGGCCTGTCTGTTTAGCACAATGGGGAGATATGCTAGCGCAGATAATAGGATCAATCAGTGCAGCTGCATCACTGTGGCATTTCATATAGGAAAATTCCTAATATGCTGGATACTCCATTAGAAAGCACTACCATCTTACTGCAACACAAGGTCTCTGTGAGTATTTCAGAGTATTCTTCCTCCAGATATCTTGCTTAAAAGACGAATTTCCATGTAGAGGGAGAGAAACCAAAGCCCATGCACTATTTCTACTTCATTTAAGGCCACTAGGAAGACCTACTGTAGGATGCTGGCAACGTATACGACATCTGGCTGCCTGCGTACGGGAGATTTACCAGGGTATATATAATGCACTTATGAATACTAAGAGAACAACAGGCACAAAAGGTTTACAGGGTAAGAAAAGGTCATTACTTTTTCTCTGTGTGTTTGTAGCTTCAACACAGCTATTACTTTTCACAGTGGCAATGCTTACGTTCTGTAGAGTCCCAAAGAGCTCACTAACAAGTAAAGTAAAAGTTTCTTATTCTTACACTGAGATCAGAACATTTCCTAAAGAGCTATCATGACTGCAGTGACAATCCATAATCTAACATAGTATCTCAGACATGTCAACCAGTATTTTTTTGCTTTATGATCTTAAAATAACCATTATTAAAATGCAGCTATACTCCCAAAATGGCATCCCACAGAGTACAGTCTCTCTCGCTTCCATACCCCATTTGCTCAGTTTATGGTAAAAAGGTAAGTTTTTCCAATGGACAGCCTGGTAAACAGGACTTTAAAAACAGGTAATCGAGCTCCATTAGAGCTCTACCTCTTCCCTAATTAGCAGAAATTGAGATTTTTTTCTACAAGAAGATATTGCACAATGCTCCCATTGAGAAAAATATTTACAAGTATTCTTCAGTTTAAAGTGGTTTCAAAATAACAAATTTTACAGAGAGTACTGAAAAGAATATGGGTAAGACATCTGTGAGAATGGGTAAGGAAATCTTCTGTACCCATTGTATCATTGAAACACTCTGCTAAAAGCCTGGAAAAAAGCAATTGCATGCTTTTAATGCAGAGAGCCCTATATAACCATCAATCAAGTCTTTATTTCTGAATCATCAAATTCCCACCAAGGCTCCTCATCTCTGTTGAGAGACACCGGACTATAAGACTATAAAGGTCTACATTTAGAAACTGGAGATACTGTGGTCTCCTTAGTGATAGGATATGATGATAAATTACAAAACTGCGTAATTTAAGTTTTTAACGTGTTGAAAAAAGAGGTGAGAAGAGAGCTAGATTTTCTCAGAGCTGTGAATCATTATATCCTTAGGTACTACGTACTATCCATTTAAGTGTGTGCATTAGGTAACTGTTACCTTTGTCCGCCTCTCAGTTTAGGTTTGGTTACGTTGATGAGGACCAGGCCAGGCAGTATTTTGTTCCTCTTGCTTTCTTCACCTCGCTTCTAGTCCTTGCTAATACATGCTAGGCCTTATTAAAAGTATCTGTACTTGTACTTTTTGAAAGTTTTGAATTTCTGCAAGGCGGTTTCTGTACTTGAGGCTATAGCAATTCCAGCTGGTACGCTGGTTTGGAAGGAGGTCTCTCTGGTTCGTTTGGAGGTTGGTCTTCAAGCCTCATAACAAAAAAAAGCAAATACAAGCTCCTGCCTGCCTACCTTCTACAACACAGGACTGGATAACACTAGCTATCCCACCTGAGAAAACCAGCTAATAGTGTTGAGAATTCTTCCAGCCTCACTTCAATCAAATGCTTTTGAAAGAAAAAGAAATGAGCAGGACAAGCAACAGCAAGAAAACAACACATACACTTGCTACAGAAAAAAGCAGAATAAAATCACACAGCACGGTATATATTACTCCTCTGAAACAGGATTTCTTTCTATGGTACAGCATTATCCAAGAATAAGCTGTCCTTCCAAAGTCATCCAGATTTCAAAAGAAATGTTTTCTTTAAGAAAATATACAGAATTAGAAAGTCTTTGGGTTCTAAGAATCTTCACCAGAAGGAGAAAGCCAGGATGAATTCTGGAGCAGTTCAGCTGGGAGGAGAACGTACCTCAAGTATAGTGAAAGGACACTGAGGCACGAGCTCAGACCTCAGCACTATTACAAACACTGTGTGTTAATGGTGATAACCGGTTTTTGTGACAATGCAAAATACATCCTTTGGTTTGGCTACCAATACGTCACTTGGCAGGCTGGGAGTCTCTTTGCAATATCTAGTAAAATGGGCCATGGTCTCACTTGGAGTCTTTCAGCATTAGTTTAAATTTGATACTAGTTATTTCCTTCTCTGACTTTTCTGTTGTAAGGATTTCTGTTTAACTGCATATTAATAAATGGAGCTAAAGTAATTTTTGCTCTCTTCCTCTTTCCTTTTTATTTAGATCTATCAGCATCCAGATTGAATAAGCCTAGCGCTGTACTGTGTGCTCTAATTACACTTTCTATCCATACCTTTTATTTTGGTACATTCATCCAGTGTTACTGAACTTAATGAGTATCACCGTGTAGACTAAGAAAGCTTCAAAGTATTTGAAAAACAGCTATTTGCTCCATGTAGAGGTGCTTTTCCCCCCCTCTTTAAAGAGGCTACATAAAAAATTCTTTATTAAATTCTGATTCTGATTTCCCCTGAGGCCTTTACATCCATCTATATAAATAGTTGGGTTGAACAAAGAAGGGAAGTTCTACTAAATAAAGGCTCTGAGCCAATAACACAGAGTGGAACAAATATTGGATCAGACCCTAAACCCATTTTCTCAGTAAAAAATATCCTATCCTGAGAGTCAGCACAATATCTGGGCAGCTCATAAGCCTATTTCTGGCAGCTTAAATGTACGCATAAAGCACTGTGTTAGCTCTCCAAAACAGAGATGAGTAACAGTCAAAACAGTATCCTTCTGTTTCACTAACAAAACCAGGACAGCTTAGGGGTTCTCCTGCTGGAACCTGGCCTAACACAGGCAAGTTTGGCACCTTGCCTTGCTGAGGTGAGTGCAGCCACAACAAAGGGCACTGTGCAAAGTGGGCAAAACTAGAGGCTCAAAGAGAATGCGGTTTGAAGTGTAAATGAACGTAAGGTGCAAGTTCAGCACTGAACTGTTCCTACAGAATGGGTTAAATCAGGCATTGACCGATCCAGACGAAGACGACATGCATTACAACCTGAACAGCTATCTTTTTTGCTTGCAGATGTCACCTTAATATTAATGGTATTTACATTTTCAAACACTGCAGTTATGCATTGTCCTATTGATGTATAAAAAACACAGACTTGTTTCCAGTGTTTCTTTATAATGAGAATCGTGATCTCAGATTTATAGCAAACATTAATAAACATAAGATATCTTTAAAACCTGATTTTACAACTCTTTTTTTTGCTTTTATATTCAGAAACAAATGTATGGATTTACTGGTTACAGGGTAGAACTAAGTTATGGAATCAGATTATACAATTCTGCCCTTAAAGAAATATTTTATGGATATTCTCATAAGACTTTACATAGATTATAACAGTATTTCTATTTAGAAAAATAATCCGTATTTTCCACTGGAAAATAACATTAAAAAAAGTGTCTTTTAGCCAGCATCAGAATATTACTTTGGTCACATAAGACAGGTTGGTTTATATACTTTAAATGTAGATGCTTTATTTTCTGTTTATACACACCTGTAATTATCTTCCAAATAACGCACTATACAAAGGGAGAGGGTAGGGGTAGTTGCTTCTCTGTTTAAGGAAAATGAAGTTGGAAAAAATTATTTATTTGAAATACAGATGCTGGAAAAACCTGCAGAACAAAAAGTGTGCTCAAGTAAAATCAAATGTCTACAATTTGAAGTAGTAATAAAAATGCCATGTTAATATAGCCAATGCAAGAAAGTTTAATTTCTAATCAGAGCAGAATCTCTCCTTAAAATGCTGTAATTTGAAACATACCTGTTACAGTTAGGTCCTACTCTATTGATTAATTTTTCCATAGCTGCTTCCGTCTCTCTCAGTTTTTCCTGGAGTTGGGTGAGCTCATAGTCAGCTGTAAAACAAACAAAATCCCAAGATCTATCAGTAGGAGCTTTGAAAATGTATACCTGTCCCATTATCACAGGTAGCATATGCTGTACCACACCAAACTGTCTGTGAGGAAACTAAAACATGCAGCTGAAGGTGAAGACTACTCTCAATGGTAACAGGACACACAGAAAGCACTTTCTTTCAAAGGCTCCTGTGCAACCTCCCAATAAGCAGAGCGAGTAGGCCACTGTAAATGCCCTGGAGATTAAAGTTAGGGAAAAGAAAATACCCTTTTTTCCCTAAGGAAACCAGAGTGTTTGACTGTCTACTGCAGAATTAATAGTTCTCATGGAATTTCTCTGTTAAATTCTTGGGAAGAGAGACAAAAGGTCACTTGAGCGTTTTCTAATGAGGCCAAAGTCTGAGAAACCACATCTTTATCAGAGAGAATAAAGTCCATGGGCTTGATGGCATCCACCCCTGCACTGGTGTGCCAGGGTAGGCAGTGAGTGCTAATGGTCTGCCAGGCTTACCGGGATGAACAACAGCTAGCCACATGGTGTCTTGTCTGGGGAGCAAAGCTTGGTATTTGCATGGCTGCACTTTTTGCAAAAAGTGTGTCCATAGTACAATAGTAGACACACATGTATACATGCAGGAGCACCCACACTAGCTTTAATTCAGCCAAGGCATTAACAGTAAAGATGCAACAGCATGGATGCCAACAAAAATGCTTGAGTTCCTTGTTTGGAGCTCAAAATCCTATGGCTGAGACTTCATCGTTCCTAACTGCAGAACCAAATGAAACTAGCCTGGGTAGGTAAATATTCAGCTGCTACAGGCACACCCATTTAAGCAGCACAAAGGCACAAAGGACCTCCAGCATAGTAGAAATGGAGAAAGCCATCCACAAACATCCTGTATTGAGAAGATGTCTATTTCTGCAGAGACTGTCATTACTTAATGTATCACTGATGTAATTATTCTGCATGTCTGAGACTTTAGCGAAAGGCAGATTGGCAAAGAGAAAGGAAGTTACTCCCTCCAAGTCACTACGTGAGTGGTTCCTAGCCCAGTGACTTGTCCCCTGCTCTGCTACACCTTGCAATGAATGCTTTAGGAATACAAATGAAGAGCTCTAGAAAAAGGCAGAATAATTTTCATCACTACTTCTTTGCGTTATAATGATGGTAAATATTTAACGTACTGCAAAGTTAGTTTCTTTTACCAAGCACTAGAGAAAAAAATACAATTACCGTTGCTAATAAATTGCGCAAAATTGCCAGGCACAATGCAGTACAAGTGCACTTAAAATACAATCTATAGTACATTAGGTATTGCTAATATACGCATTAATGTCAAGATAATTACAGCTACGTTAAGAGAATTACTTTACTGCTAGCACTTTCTATAAAGCCCTAAGTGCTTTTCTGGCTTTACAATTTAACCAGATAAACACAACACACTTAAATACTGTTATGGTAACTACTCATTCAATCTTCAATAGTAAGCTTATTAATTTATCTAATAAATATCTACAAATAGTTGACTCTATCCCACCGATGTTTAGGTAAAATCACAATGACATTTCAGAATACTGTTTGCTTTCTCATCAAAACTCTGAGCATTGCAAAAAGGGAAGCTAAAAAGTAGGGAAGAGCCTGGTGATGGCTAAGAACTCACTAATTCAAAAAAATAAGGTAGCTTTTAATAATATCTTCATATACTATTACTAGAATATTAAGGATTTTAGAATAATTATAGATTTACATCCTATTATCCATTTTTAATGATTAGCTACATAGTTTTTCAGCAATTCTGTACAGTTAATTCAGTGAACCTCATGAAAAGCCATTGCTTGCAGGGGGGCTTGGGGTCAGGCTACTGTCACAGAGTGTCATTAGCCAAATGTGATTAGAAAGAGATGGTGCCATAATTCACTTTAAACTCTCGCTCATTCCAACACAGAAGCTTCTGGCTTGTTCTTTATGAGAGGGAAGAGCAGCTTAGCAGTGTGCCCCAAACTTGAAGAACCGCGTTGGACCACGCCTCTGCAGAGTCAACAGCTACACAGATACAACTCAGAAGTCATACTCACTGATTTTCCTTTTCATGTTTCCAGGTGCAGCAGTAGGGCATTTCCGCTCTCCAGCAATAGTTCTTCCCTTGGAAGCCAGCTGACGAGTGAAAAAACGACAGCCCTTCTATGAGTTATAGCAATAGTAGTATATAAGTCCCAAAGGCAACAGAAAAAAGGATAGAAAACTAAAATGTGCCAGAAAGTAACCACAGAAAAGCATGCCCAGCAGCAAAAACAGACAACCATGAAAGATGTCTGGGAGATCTTGCCAGCTGAAAACTCCTAAAAGACACTTGGAAGAAATGATATCTTTAAGCAGAGTGAAACCATAACTCTACAACAATAACTTTTTCATTTTACAATATTTACCCGTTCCAGCCTGATCCTGTAATTCTTCTGTGTATAGGAGGGAAAAATAGTGCATTGGGCAATTATTATGAAATAAAGGACAGGTTCTGAAGGAATGATATGTGACCCTACTTGTCCCTCTTGCAAAGTTTTCTGCCACTATTCCTTACTGACTTTGTACCTGCAGCAAAGATACTCGCTGGCTCTATACAGAAGCTGCAGTCTCTCTATTTCGTTCATCTTCTCTGTGTTTGATCAGTTCATCCAATTCACCTCATTCTTGCCTCTGTCTGTCCAGAACAGGCTCAACTGGACACTGCTCGGTCTGGATTCAGCCCCCACTCAAAGGAAAAAAAAACATTTCCAGAAGTCCACTTCTCCATCCTCCCACAGAGCTGATGATTGCCATCACCTACATGCAAGTCATGTCTACGTAACAAAAAAGCTATGAGAAGTTCAAATCAAGTGGGAAGCACTTGAGGGGAATTTGGGCTGTGCTTTTTTAAACTAGCTTTCAAACAGCTCCTCAGCTGGGGTAGTTCCAGCGTGGTCAATACAACCTTACAAACTCCCATTCTCCAATAACATGGTGCTTTTGTTCCAAAGGTATGCAATAATTGTACTTCCTCTCTCCCACTTTAAATGCATAACACAATACATGACATATACAGTATAATATATAATATGTAATCACACATAATAGAAAAGAATACTATGTGTATATTAAAAATTAATCTAACATTGTTCTAGACATACACATTTTCCAGGGGGGAATAAAAATCCTTAAAATAATTGTAAAAGGTCAGAGGCCAATACAGGATCACAGCAACCCGTCCCTGCATTCTTAGTCACAGTCTTCGTGACAGCAAAAACCTCAGGATACACCAATCTTTCAACCACCAGTCAAAGGTCCAGCATAAGTGAGTTTTTTTTGAGCAAGGCTGAAATGGAACCAGGTACAAAAATGGGACTGTCATTTCTGTTTTGAGATTTTTTTAGTTGTAATTTCCCTCACTTTTCAATTTATGTTGGTCTTTCTTACCTTAAATAAAATGTACAGGATATATAAGAAGATGCCAAATCCATATATAGGGATAATCTGCCCCACAAGACCTCTCCCAGTTCCACCAGTGCTTCCACCACCAACTCCACCTGCCTTGGCTTTGGCAATTGCTTCAGCAAGATGAGACCTTGGAAAATGAGGGGCAGCCCGGCTGTCGGGAGTGGCCTGGTAATGCATCCTCGGTGGAAAACGACCAAGCTTCCCTGCAAAAAAACACACAATGGTTATTTTTGTTCTATTACTTTTCACCCTTTTACATGTAGCCTAAGACTGCAGCACGTGCGGCTCATGTCTTTTCTCTACGTTCAAATGCACCCCACTGATGAAAAAAGTAACTTGTTGGACTGTAAGTAATAAGTCTGTAAACTCAATCCTTAGTCACTTACTACGTGCAGTGCTAGGAGTTAGGTATGCGCAATTACTCTCTTGATTTTAAGAAGAGAAAAAGCGGGCAGGGCAATTAACAAAACACGGAGTTTAACAGGTATATCCTTGTCCAAAGACCCTATAAATCAGCATCCCTAGCAGGATAAAAACCCAAACCTTACTTCTGGTTTTCTGCTCAAAAAAACCCCAGCAACATGTTGGTTTTCTGCTGTGAGTCTGATCTTTCAATATAACGTAAAGGCACGTTAATGCATAAACCACTACTCATCTAGCATCCCGGTACAGCACTGCAGTGTTTGCCCATTATAGATTTTTGGTTGTTGCTGTAAGAAGTAGTATTTTACCTGATTTTACCAAATGAAAGACAAAGAAATGCAGTGGCACCTCAAACTGTTCTCCTTAAAAAAGTGTTGGGTAAAGCAATGTAAGAGAAGAGATTGAATATAGCTTGGGATATATGGTCTTCTGCATTTTAAAGGGCGAAAAATGGCTTCTAGCCATGAAAGAGGCAGAGATAATTTAAAACAAGAAGGGGAGTGAGCATAAATGGATGCATGGATGCTAGAGTAAAACTGCAGAGAGCCTGAAATGGTGCTGCGGGCAACTTCATTCAACCGAAAGGCACTAGAATCTCAGTAAATCTAAGCTCACACATTATTCTATTTTCTTGCTGCCATCAATTCAGCAATTTTTGCATGAAATTCACTATTGTACTCCTCCATCCTGCTTTCTGTCTCCATATCCAGCCTGGACTTGCCCCTGCACTCCCTTCCACCATTTGGGACTGAAGTGAATTGCTCAGCTACTCCACCACCGAGTCTGGCAGTGGGAGGTGTTGGATGGAAGCACCAGAGATGCGGACTGCCTGACTGGGCTGCAGCTCAATGCCTGATGCCAGCTGTAAAGTTCCCCCTCCCTGGCACACGCAGCAGGAAAGCCAGGCAGCCTGGACACTGGTCACTGGCGCTGGGGCAGGCTGCATGCACTTGCATAAAGAAAATGAAAAAAGGGTTTGAAATAGCACCAAAAATAACTAACTTTAACTTTACTTCTGTAAGTACCCAGCTGCAAATATTTTTAAGAGAAGCAAGACGAGAGAATTAAATTAACATTTGTTTTTGCTAGGAAACACCATCATAGGCAGCTAAATTCCTAAGCACAGAAAATTACAGTAAATACATATTAGGAACTGGCATCAATAGTTTGTGAAGTTCTACTATTAAAACAATTTTTCTTGTAGGTGATGGCATATGTTCTTTGAGTGCTGCAGGCTTTAGTGAAGCTACCTAGATATACCACCACTGACCAAAGCCACTCTCAAATTAGCTCAGGCATAACTTTGAGGAAGCTGTTATCATGCACTTTAATTTTAGTGAATTATTCAAATTCTGGCATAGAAAGCATAGCATCTTATTTACAAGA
>NW_010554100.1:3131-5818 GCF_000687285.1 Phaethon lepturus | reverse complement strand
AATGCCTTGTAGCAGTAGGTCACTGTGGAAACAAGTGTGATGTCGTGTAGAGCGCAGTATCACTGAGGTGGGGATGAAACAGCAGGGTAGATAAACCTTTGTAAAACATCTTATACTCATGCCAATATTCTTTATTTAAAAAAAAAAAGATGAAGAAAGCAGAATATAATTGACAAAGGTGAAACTGTATTTAAAAAGGGAATAGTTTTCTAAATTATCCACAAGGCCTCATTTGTGCTTTAAAAGATTCAATTCAATTAAAGATAATCAGGCCAAAGGGACATGTACTAGTCATTTCATTATCAAAATAATTTTTAAAGGGAATTTCATGGCTCCTATTTATAAATCTTCCCTGTTGATTTTAAACTTTTATAATGATTTCCTTATTTTAAAAAAAGGAAATTATTTTCCATAGCTTTTTATTGTGAGAACCCATGCAAATTATAAAGGAAACTGATGGCACAGGCAACTTAAAAGCAACATATGCACAAAGGTGTCAAATACACAGTATATAAATGGCTTTGGATGCCACTGTCAATCAAACAAGATACCTCATGCTATTCAAAAACCCAACACCCTAGCACACACCCTGGTAGGTGATGTGACTGGATTCTACATTTCCAGGGATGAAACAAACCACTTTCAAATGGAGACAACAACACATTAAAATAAAATTAATAAAATCAAGTGATGCTTCTACGTGAGGACAGAAGGCTATGTGTTGGGTCCTTGTTTGCTGCATCATCCCCTTGCCAGTGCTGATGGTGAGTACTTCAATGGGGCATTTTCCATGCTGTGGGGAGGGCAGAGCACTAACCTCCATTTAGCTTTGAAGGGTGCCACAGTGCTGCTCTGCGTTGGAATTGTTTCTCAACTCCCCTGTGACAGCCCAAGGGCTGCCTTCACGCAGACCTGATTGATTGATACATGTGGTAACTCCACCAAATACACCCTACCTGGCTTTGCAAGCTTTTTACCTAAGGTCTACCCAACACATTTAATAATTTTACAGTTTAATGTTGCAAATCAACTTTGCAAACCAGCTACAGGGCAAGCAGAGCATGGTTTGTCTAACCTGTCTCTTCAATAGCTTGAAGTCCAAAAGTGAAATTATGCCCCATAAACATTTGTGTTATTTAACAGACTGTAGGTTTCTGAATGTAGATGAAGTCCTTAATAGCAGTATCATGTTAGAATGACTGTGAGTTTTTTAATCTTTTAACAATATTAACACTCAACTGAAAAAAGCAAATCTTAAAAAGTATGTTTATAGGACACCTAATACAACAGCCAACCAGCTGATAATATTCAGACCATACAAGTATCTTTTTTCCAAGAAAGCTGTTAGGTGTTCTACCTAATTGTATTTAGGAATTGCTACTGAGCCCAACTTTTTAGTTTTTAGAATTATTGTACAATTCAGCAACTCTTAGTCTAGATAATATGTCTTTCTGCAACATCTGACCAGCTGTAGAATGCTGGGCTACACACATATATGTATAATAAAAAAATAAAGTTTGACATACAGTAAACACAGGCTGTTGCTACATTGTTTGCACTCCATTCATCAGGAGATTTACGATATATGACCTCATTTATCAAATGTGCCTGTTCTTCAGACCCCATGATGTGTAGGAGGAGGGTTAGAGATGGGAAACGGCAGTCTGAGAAGCGCCTGTGACTTGTCCAAGCTGAGAGCAAAGCAAAGGATGCTGTTTTCATTGCTCCTCAAATCTCAACCAAGCAGCTCCTCAGGGGAACAGCACCCGCAGTTCTGCTCATGCTCTGCAGTAGGCACTCTGCCTTTTTTTTTTGTTTCCACCCCAAAACCATGGCTACACCACTTTGGTTTGGAAATGCAAAGGTTGTGGTTTTTCCAAGACACTTACTATTCTTTACAGTGCATGCAAAACCAATAAAACAAAAAAACACAGCCCAAGAACAAACCAGCTAGATGTTTTGCAAAGCTTTAACTGAAAAAACATGTGACATTGGGATACAGAACTATCCTCCTGCCTCAGCAACGCAAATTCCAGTCCTTAAACCCAGGTTCAAACTGTACCCTGACTTCCACGTTTAGGGAGGTTTAGGTGCCATTTACATTTTCCTGGTAAAATGTTCATCATAGTGACTGAAAAGGAATACCACCACTTTTTCAGACAGTCACAGGGATCAGAAATGAAATACGCTTCTGTGAGAACCAGAACCAGAACTCAAGAGTTTTGTACATTTTTCTCCCCTGCCCTCTCAGACTTGATATTTAAAGACGACTCGTGTTCGAAGCAAAACTTTTTCTAAGTAGGATATGCAAGACCTCCCTCTCTGCCAATAAAGAGGCATTCATGGTGAAATCTTCGTCTCGGGACACTTGAATCAATCTGTAGCCCCTCTCAGCAGTGTATTTTCGTAAAACATTTATTTTCTCTTTCTCTGTCCAATGAGATGAATTGGCCAAAGGACTCTAAAGCTGCAAGTGGCAATATACAGAAAGGCACACGGACTCCATAATAAAGTAATTTGATCTTCTCTAGGTTGAAAGTGTCCTCCTAGGTTTTTGTGTATAGCCTCCATGTTTAGTATAATAGTTTAGAATAATCTACACAGAAACTGTTTTCTTGGTATTTAATCTAAATTATCTCTCATGCCACTATATAATTTCTGCTGCTATTCTTTAACACCCTCTAATT
>NW_010554100.1:0-3100 GCF_000687285.1 Phaethon lepturus | reverse complement strand
TTCCCTACAGAAAGTCCAAGTAATTAATTCTTCTTATAACACTACAAGTTCATGTTTGGTTCATTGTTGAGGCCACTCTCTATTTCAGTATTACACACTATCAATCACATGACCCCTGTTTTAGATTTTTTACACGTGCAGTCATTCATATTTTTCTCTTCTAAATCTTTTTATAAATACTTCTGATTCTGGCAGACAGTGCAACACCAGGCTGAACTGGACAAACAGTATGCATTCATTTAGTTCTTGCTCTTCACTGAGATTTACAAAACAGCTCTACCTGTGTTCCAAACAACACAACTTTAGAAACTTACCAAAAAAAGGTTAGAAGAATGACAATTTTGAAATCCTTACTTTAAACCACTGCATAGGTATTCTTAATGGACACAGTCAAATGCTTGAACATTTTTTATTAAGTATTGCAGGTGGAGGTTAAAAAGGAAAACACAAAACCTACCCAAAATGGAAACATCTTAATTTTCTTAAGTAAGGACACCTGCAGGCAACTGATGTGTGCATTGCACAAATCCACACCGAGCAGAGGTGTTATGTGAAGAGTCATGTAACTTTTTGTAAAGCTGGTGCCACTTGACTGTTCGTAAGAATGCAGACACACTATATACCTATTGTCATAGAGCTGTAAGTTTTTCTTAAACTGCCAACTTAGACAGTAGCTTTACAAAATGCATGGCATGTATTTATGAACACTAGACTTAAAAGTACTTTTTAAACTGCTAGTAGCTCTATTTTTCCTCTTTCCAAAAGATTAAAAAAAAAAATAAAAATCCAATGCCTGTCCACGAAGTAAACTAGAAATGTGATACATTCACAGTAAGTTCTGTAAATAAATTCTTTCATATACAGGAAACTATTACCGTGAAAAAAACCAACCTTCCCGTTTGAAAGATAATATTAACTTCTGTAGTGCTATGCTTACCATTTACCTAAAAGAGACCTCTGAAAATGGCTTTATTAAAGAAAGCGCCATTCCCATGCTTAAAGCCTGTTTCGATAAAAAGCCTTCTGGTAACACTGAGTTCTAACAAATGGTAGTAAACGTTAAGAATGTTTTATTCAGAGACATTTTGCCCCCAAGACTACAATAAGCACTTATTAACTACAAGAATGACATGATTACTTCAGGTCCCTGAAAATTCTGTCAGGTAACTGCAGTTATCAGTTCACTGAAGAGGACAACTAATGAGAGATATGAATTGAACTGTTCAATCAAGATTTATTCTTCCAATAAAAAAATAACTTCAGGTGAAATAAAGTTTGGTCTACAGAGCAGGTGTAATGAAATTCTTGCTATCAAATTGAAAATACGGACTATAAATTCTCATATGAAACTGATCAGCTGAGGTGAGCTATTACATCCTGGGCCAAAGACAGGTGCTGGGGTGCAAGAGGAGCATGCCGAGTGCTCGCTCTGCACCAGGCACACACTAACTCGTGCTGTACTGTGATCTCCTACAGGATGATAGAAAGAGTATTTATACTACATATTGATGATGGAAAGAGTATTTTATGTTACCTATTTTAAGCATTTAACTGTGGCTGTGATTTGTCAGATTATGATAGCACTGCTTGAAGCAGGCTGTGCTAGAAAAGGTACGAACATCACTCAGCAGACAGATGTCACTGAAAGTAATTTGGGGGCAAGATTTTTGAGGTTTTTTTAAAACCTAATTTTTCTGTCAGGTCATTTCCATCCAGTCCATTCTGCAGCCAAAGAAAAAAGCACCAGAACATTAACTGACAACTGCCTCAGACTGCACTGCTGTAGGAAAATGGTTTGTCAAACTCTTGTCACCTGGTATCACTCTGGGATCAGTCAGGAGCTGCATAGGAGCAGAAGTTAACGGAGAGACAGGTACCGCCTCCCAGACCGCCTGCTTCCACCCCTGCTTCAGGCAGGTGACTCCAGTCCTCACCAAGCCCCTGTGCTGTCTGCTGGGCCTTTGCGGGGCCCAGCACCATGCCCTCATAGTACTGCTCTTGATGTGCTATCAAAAAAATCAGCTACCATTCAGGTTTTCAGCATTACGAGATTCTGCAATTAAACTATAAACCTGTAGATCCACAATGCTGATGAACCTATATTCAAGTTCTCAAAGACCAAGAATACACACAGCAACCACAGAAGGGTAGCCCTAGTACGGAAGTAATTTATTTCAGTTCAATGTAACATTGTTTCAGCAGTAAATTCAGCCTGAATGTCCTTAAAAAACCTTCATCAAATGAAATCAATGTCACTTAAGTGTACGGTCACGTAAGAACCAGGCTGCTGGAAAGACAAAGAAAGTCACTGAACACGAGTCTCTGGACAGCATCTAGCACAACCTCAAGTTCTCCATCAGCCTCACCTCTGGCTTGCAGCAGCCCTGGGCAAAACTCTTGCTCTGCCAAGACCTGGGACTGTGATGCTAGCTACTTTTGTGAAGTGCTTTGGGGAGAAAAACCTACAGTAAAAAGCAACGGGCATAAAAAGAATGGGAGATGCTTCTATGAACCCATTCCTCTAGAACTTAAGAGGGGACATGCAGAGTGGGAGGGCAGGCAAGAAAATAGCTCGAAGGATTGCATGGACAGTACACAGGTCTAGATGAGTCATCATGAGGCACATATGAGAATCTAGTGTATGAAAGCCATATTTAAAATACTGGAATAGGAAACTAAACAATGAAGATGATTCAAATGATCTTTTATTTCATATGCAACAACAAAAGCATTCTGTACAGAAAGTAACAAAATAATGAAGCTCTCAAAAAGTGATGTATCACAATGACAAAAAAAAAGTGGTATGACTATGTCTCTCTTCAGTAGCTTTAGTACCCCACTGATATAGAACAAATAAAATTAAATTTAGAAAATTTTAAACTATCTTTTTTTTGAAGGGAAACAAAAAAGTTAAGTCGCAGTGAGAATCGTAAATTCAATCTTTGACACTCCACAGGTCATTAGGGGGACAGCACGGGAGAGTGACGCGTGTAACACTTATGGAAAGGACTAACTACGCTACGTTTTCACACCAGGCGGCAGAGCACCTTCCAGACACGCCGTGCAACCAAGAACCGCTCACACACAGCCCGCCAGCGGC
>NW_010554099.1:12554-12852 GCF_000687285.1 Phaethon lepturus | reverse complement strand
ACCCAGGTGCAGAACTCTGCACTTGGCTTTGTTGAACCTCTGAGGCTCATGTGGGCCCATTCCTCAAGCTTGTCCAGGTCCCTCTGGATTGTATCCCATCCCTCAGGTGTGTCAACCACACCACTCATCTAGGTGTCATCTGCAAAATTGCTGAGGGTGCACTCAATCCCACTGTCTATGTCACTGATGAAGATATTAAAGAGTACTGGTCCCAGTACGGACCCCCCGACTCATCACTGATCTCCATCTGGACACTGAGCCCTTTAGTTTGCCCATCAGGTCTCCACTCAGCCATGCT
>NW_010554099.1:0-11607 GCF_000687285.1 Phaethon lepturus | reverse complement strand
GCTGGCCACACTGCTTTGGATGCAGCCCAGGATATGGTTGGCCTTCTGGGCTGCGAGCACACATTGCTGGGTCATGTCCAGCTTTTAATCCACCAGTATCCCCAAGTCCTTCTCGGCAGGACTGCTCTCCATCCCTTCATCCCCCAATTTGTATTGACATTGGGGGGTGCCCCGACCCAGGTGCAGAACTCTGCACTTGGCTTTGTTGAACCTCTGAGGCTCATGTGGGCCCATTCCTCAAGCTTGTCCAGGTCCCTCTGGATTGTATCCCATCCCTCAGGTGTGTCAACCACACCACTCATCTAGGTGTCATCTGCAAAATTGCTGAGGGTGCACTCAATCCCACTGTCTATGTCACTGATGAAGATATTAAAGAGTACTGGTCCCAGTACGGACCCCCCGACTCATCACTGATCTCCATCTGGACACTGAGCCCTTTAGTTTGCCCATCAGGTCTCCACTCAGCCATGCTGGTCTCTTGCCTTCCTTTCCTGATTTTTTACACCTGGGGATCGAGAACTCTTGCCCTTTATGGAAAGCGTCCTTCAAGATCTGCCAGCTCTGTTCTGCTCCCTTGTCCTTGAGGGCGGTTTCCCAGGTAGTCCTAGTGACTAACTCCCTGCAGAGCTGGAAGTTTGCTTTCCTAAAATTCAGGGTCCTGACTTTACTCTTTGCCTGCCCCATATCCCTCAGGACTGCAAACTCCACCAGTGCACGATCACTGAAGCCCAGGCTGCCTCCAATCTTGATGTCACCAATTAACTCACATTCATTGGTGACAAACAGGTCCAGTATGGCATCCCCTCTGGTAGGGCTGTCTATTACCTGGCTTAAGATGTTATCCTCCATGCACTCCAGAAGTCTCCTGGATTGCCTACTGCTCACTGTGCTACTTTTCCAGCAGATGTCAGGGGGAATGAAGTCTCCCAGCGAGGACGAGAGCCTGTGAGCACGATGCCTGCTGTAGCTGGAGTGAGAAGGCTTTGTCAATAGACTCCCCTTGACCAGGCAGCCTGTAGTAGACACCACAAGGTTCCCTTTGTTGCCTGGGTCCCTGATTCTTACTCGTAAGCTTTTGAACTGCTCATGGCCATTCCTCAGAGACAACTCTTCACACTCTATCCATTTCTTAACACAGAGAGCAACGCCTCCACCGCTCCTTCCTTGCCTGTCCCTTCTGGACAGCCTGTAGCCATCGATAGCCGCACTTCAGCCGTGGGATTCATCCCACCAAGTTTCAGTAATGGCCACCAGGTCATAGCTTTCTAGCAGCACGGTGGCTTCCAGCTCCTCCTCCATGCTGCGTGCATTGGTGCAGAGGCACTTCAGCTGCACTGTTGGTCATGTCACCCTCTTAGAGGAACTCCCTTTAGTTCCTCTGAGGTCTTCCTCTGGTGCAACAGGCTGAGGGCCCTCACTAGCACCCCGTCCCTCTAACCTTGGTGTGTCATCCCACAGCTTGACATGGGCAAGCCTGATACTGTGCCCCTCCCTCTTCAAGTCTAGTTAAAGCCCTGTCAATAAGCCCCGCTAGCTTGTGAGCGAAGACCCCCTTCCCCCTTTGAGAAAGGTGAATCCCATCGGATGCCAGCAAGCCAGCAAGCCAGGTGCCATGTAGGCCATCCCATTATCAAAAACCACAAAACTGTGGTGGTGGCACCAGTCTCGGAGCCATGCATTAATAGACTGGGCCCATCTGTTTGTTCCTGAGTCACTGCTTGCAACTGGAAGGAGGGAGGAGAAGATAACCTCTGCTCCAGAGTCCCGTACCAACTGTCCCAAGGCCCTGAAGTCTTTTTTGATCGCTCTTGGATTATGAGTTGCAGCTTCGTCTCCAGCCACATGGAAGAGCAGTAGTGGGTAATAGTCCACGGACTGCACCAGGCTGGGAAGTTTCCTAGTGACGTCTTTAACCCAGGGCAGCAGCAGACTTCCCTAAGAGAAGGGTCTGTCTGACATATTGGACCTTCGCTTCCCCTCAGAGGGAGTTGCCTACAACTGTAACCCATCTCTTGTTCCTCATGGGGGCGGTTGCGATGCAGGGGATAAGCCTTTCTGACCTTGGCAACACCTCCGGTATAGCTGGACCATCATCCACTTCATCCACATCCAGAACCTCATACCTATATATATGCCTGCAGTACCGAATCAAGATCTCGGTGCACAATGCTACAGGCAGAGAGGCTGTACAAAATCTTCAGATATTTAACCACTTCTGTGTGTTCCTGTGGGGAGGGAAATGACAGATTAGTTTTCCTGTGGAGGATTCATTAGTATTCCGTCATTGGCGAGTCAGTATTTTTAGCTTAGTGAACTCAAGACGTACTGTGGTTTAGGCCTCAGAAGTTACCAACTCTGGTTAACAAATTAAAAGAAAAAAAATTGAGTGCATTAGGAACTGTAGAATGATTTTCTGAGATCTTTTATGAACCGTCGTCCTCACTTTGCTGGTTAGCATTAAGCGCCTATTGACTCCATTTCAGGAAGGTGGTGATTAAACTGGGTCAAATGGAAGCGATTAGGTTGGATTATCCCTGTCATGGAAAAATTCACTGGAAGATCTAAGAGGGAGGAAATTGCCACACAGATCCCAGCAAGTTCTGCTGGAAGGTATATGAATTTGCTTTTCTCCCTGCAAAAGAGCTTTGGCCCACCCAGGATCCCTATAGATGTCTCCGACTCTCTTTGAATCGAATTGTTTTCATCTTAGAAGTTCCTCGGGACTGGTAAGGGAAGCAGTTGGCCCAGCATCGCTCCCACTTCTGTGGCTCACCCCAGGTCTACTTGTGCTGGATTTTGGAAGCATCCCTGAAGACGCTGAAGCTACCTTTCCTCAGGGTTCTTTAATTAAAAAAACCCACTCATTTCATTTCTGGTGCTAAAAATTACTAAGGAAATGTTCAGGTGGACAAGGAAGAATAATATCCTGCCTGTTGGGAAGGCAACCTCTGGAAGTCCAGCAAAAGGGCCCAAAATGGAGAAAAAAAGTCTTGTTGAGACCTGGGAAGGCACAGGGTTCTGCGGGTGGGCGCGAGCATGTCTGCAGCACCTGCGGTGCTTTGGATTTGCCCACCCTAGAAGGTGACCTCCCTCCCGTAGGCCATGAGTCGGGTCTGTGCATAGGCTGTGCAGCGAGGCCAGCTTCAGCAGCACGAGCCTCAGATGTGCTGTGTGCTTGCATCAGGCTCCTGAGAGCCCAGGTCAGGCAGGAGGCTCCGGACCCCCAGATACCATGCTTGAAATCAGCCCCTTACAAGCATCTAACCTACCCAAGCAACCTGTGCATGATTTCTACAGCGACCCTGAGCTCTGGAGTAGAACTCGGAGTAGACACATACCCTGGCAAGCCTCTCAGCACAGCCCCAGGTTAAGGCCACCCTCCGTTATGTGACCCCGCTACAGAGAAGCAAATATTTTGGGACTGTCACAATTAGGAAGAAATAAATAGCATTTTATTGCGGGGTCTGGTACACAGAGTTTCCTGTTGGCCAGCAGCCAAGGGGTTGCTTCCTCCTGGTGACACCTCTGAGTGCTCTCTGCGTGCTTGGCTCCGCTATTTTATTGAGATTTTCAGCAGACGCCATGTCACCGACCCCTCTGTCATAACCCTTCACCTCTTGTGCCGTCAGAGAGCGGGCCCGGGGAAATGGGGCCGAGACGTTTCTGTGTGTACGAGTGTGTGTACGTGCGTGTGCCTGTGCACACAGCTGTGTTTATTTTATGTTGCATATAGAAGAAGAGAGGATTATTTATGTTCTAATCATGATGTGTTCCCCAAGCAAAATATTTTCTGCTCTGATTTATTGCTCTCTTTAGGCCTGCCCTCAAGCATTGTTCTTATATTTGGAGCCAGTCACATTTTTTCTATTTGGAAATGGAAATCTTAAATGTAATGGCATATTTAATGAAAAAAACCCCAGCAGTTACTTGGAGGGAGGAGGAGTTTCACTTCTCTATTTTCCCATTTTGTTTGTTTTCTTTCTCCCATCTTTCCTTTTACTTTTTCTCCTATATTATGTCTGAAGAAGGAAAGTAAAACAGCATCTGGAGAAAAGGCAGGAACAATGTATTTTTCTCATTTTTGGTTAAGAAATTAGAAAAATTCAAAAGGTTTTCCCCAGAAAAAGTCCACATGAAAAGTATCTGTCATTTTCTGATTAGCACTGTTGTACTATTGATCAAAAGTATCCAGCCAACAAACCTATGTAAATTAAAAATGCTTGTGCACTGTACAGAGCCAGCATTTCTTGATACCTACAAAATACTTTTTTTTTTTTTTTTACTTCATAGTGCTTTCCAATGCTTATGCAAGTGGCCTTAGAGCTTGGTTTCCTTTTTACCTCACAAATATCAAAAAAGAGAGGTTCCCCCCATCTCCAGCCTTCTTTTGCTAGAGGACTTCTTGGAGGACCAGTGAAATCCAATTAGTTTTGTAGGTTGCACTTCGAAGATACAGAAGAATGCAAATCTTTTAACAAATTGAGCTTTTCTCCCATGTGTTTCTCAGGAGTTTTGATTCAAACAATCTCAGAAGAGTTTTTACACAGTCTGAACAAAAACTCTTTTAAAATCCTTTTTAAAATCTTGCTCCCTTACTCCATTTTTAACTCCCCTCAGTAGCTCAGGATTTCTTTCTGTTTTGCAGCATGCAATCCCTTCAGCTCTATTGCCCACACAGCAAAAAGAGCAAAAATAAAGCTAGAGATTATGAAAAAAAAACCCAAAACGAGAAAATAATGACACTTTCTTTGGAAAAAAAAATCTCATCCATCATTACGCCATAAGAAAACAAAAAATACCAAAACATACACTTTTTTTCCTATCTTACGGGTCACATCTATCAAACAAGAGAAAACCCTGTGCTATTGTATTTGGTTTCTAAGCTGGATGCACAAAATGCACAAACTAGCCTGGCTGCAGCCCCCAGGGATGTTGTCACCAAACAAATGCTGCCATTGAGTGTTGGTAGGAGGCCCATTAGGAAATGCAGAGAGAAAAACAATTGGGGGGGGGGGAGGTGGGTAGGAAAAGCAACTAATAACTAAATCTGGAAGTACAGCTGGGTGCTCTTAAATTAGAAATCTTTAGGAGGTCTCCCACACATGCCTGTAAGATTGCAAGTTTGCTGAAGAGTTTTCTGAGCTGTGCATTGCTTCACCTCCTCCAGCTTTTCTGTTTCTTGCTAAGCTTCTCTATGGCTGTAAGCCTCTCTTGGTTAACTCCCCAATATCTCTCTGGGCAGCATCTCACGGCTTTTCCATCTCTCCTTCCAATTCTTTTAGTTCCTCCGTATGGTTTCAAACCTGTATCTCAGCTGCTCAAGAGGAACGAAAATGAGTTCAGTGGATTTCTCCCCTTCTCCATCAGCTGCCCCTATTATTTATCTCATTAAGAAGAAAGCTGATCCAGATGTATAACTAAAACAACACATTTTTTCTTACACATTTTCTTGCATCGCTCTTCTCTGCAGGTAATTTTATTGCTGTTTTACAATACAGGTAGAAGGTAATTTTTCCCCATACAGCATTGCTTGGCCCTGAATCTGGTGGGCTGTCAATTTTCCCTCTTTGCAGCTGAAAATAATTTTTCAGAAAACATAGCCATACTCCAGTCGGAGAGGACTAGCGCAGTATTTGAGCACTCCTTTGCAAGACTAGCCCACAAAGGCTGTGTTCTGCAAAGACATCTTAATGTCGTTGCATGTGCAATGCCTGGATCTTAAGCACACGTCATTTACATGCATGTAAGCAACCGGGTTATCTCACCAGGTAAGTAGGTAGTTTTTCCAGGATCAGTGATTAGTTGAATGTATCGTTAGAGATAGCTGAGGAAGAGAAGTAGTTCCTCTCTTACTTGGCAATGCGTAAAGCAAGTTTCTTGCAAAATAGGAATCTGCAGAATACCTACAACAGCTACTGTTCAGATTTTGAGGTTGCTGCACACAGGGAATTATTATTATTACCATGTTTAGTGGGAGGAAAAGAATAACCATCAATCACTATTCCCCAATACCTTCCCTGTTAAGACTAAAATTATTCTTGGTTTGAAACTAAAATAAAGCAGAACTGTTGCCGTGCCCGTTGTTCCAGAACTGGAGCGAGCCTCAGAAATCAGGTGCTTTGGGCTCAAGGCCTCTAGAGGTCACCAGAACCTAATTAATAAGCGTTGCTAAACCCATCTTGTGAAGTGTAAATTGCTTTGTTTTGACTGGGACTTTCCACCTCTGCAGCTCCGGGTCTCCCCTCTCGCAAGGAATTCAGCCTGTCATTAGATGGCGAATAACACGAAACGCTCGCAAACCCATGCCCGCCCCGAGAGGCTGGGCTATACAGAAGCCAGCTCCCTTTCGGGTAAGAAAGCAGAGTCACCCAACTGGCATCTTTTCCGCTGCGCACGGTTCTGATCTTACCTGCGCGCTTCTGTGATAAAACCTGCCCTGGCACACGGCAGAGTCTCCTGTGCCCCACGGGCAACGCCTTTGCCACACCTGTGTAAGCCCAGCGAACACCGAGGGGAGAGAGATGCCAGTTCTTTCTCTTGTGCTGATGCATGAAAGCAGTAATGCAACAGGGGAGCGCAGGCTGAGCGTGCAGGTTAGGGAATCGGCAAGGATTTTTCTGCGTACATTTTTGCCATGCAACTTACAATCTGCAAACACAGGAAACCCTGAAAAGAGTAAGGTTTCCTTCCAGGTCACCCAGTGCTATATCTGCAGGGAAGGTTTAGAGAAGAGCTACAAGTGAATTACAATTAAGTGGTTGTCTTTTCCCTTCATGCAAGAGCAGAAGGGAAAGCTCAGGTAATTCACCTGGAGCTCTCTCCAGGGTTTAGGAATGAGACAGGCTGGGGAGGAGGGAGCTGGGTAGAGTTGAGAGAGAGTATTTATTTCAAGGCAGCAAACAGAAGCTGGTCCTTTCAGGAGAAGTTCCGCTGAAGAGAGCAAAGGTATTTCTTTTGGGAACAGTCACTGGGACGGAGACCTGTGGTATCTCAGCAGAGGGATTTTTGTCTCCTCTGAAAAGCCAGAAGAGTTGAATACAGACGAGTGGCCTGGGACTCGCCAGGATGCTGGTGTGGGGGGTGTCGTGGTTTAACCCCAGCCGGCAACTAAGCACCACACAGCCGCTCGCGCACTCCCCCATGGTGGGATGGGGAAGAGAAGCGGAAAGGTTAAAGTGAGAAAACCCGTGGGTTGAGATAAAGACAGTTCAATAGGGAACGCAAAAGCCACGCACACAAGCAAAGCAGAACAAGAAATTCATTCCCCACTCCCCATGGGCAGACGGGTGTTCAGCCATCTCCAGGGAAGCAGGGCTGCATCACATGTAACGCTTACTTGGGAAGACAAATGCCATCGCTCCAAATGTCCCCCCCTTCCTCCTTCCTCCCCCAGCTTAATATGCCGAGCATGGTGTCATATGGTATGGAGTACCCCTTTGGTCAGCTGTCCCGGCTGTGTCCCCTCCCAGCTTCTTGTGCATCCCACTCACTGGTGGGGTGGTGCGAGAAGCGGACAAGGCCTTGACCCTGTGCAAGCCCTGCTCAGCAGTAACTAAAACATCCCAGTGTTATCAACACTGTTTTCAGCACAAATCCAAAACAGAGCCCCATACTAGCTACTATGAAGAAAATTAACTCTATTCCAGCCAAAACCAGCACAGGGGGGCTGCTGTGAGGGGACTCTCACAAAGGGCTCCTTTGCTTTTAGATACACGATACTGCAGGCCCAGGACGTTTCTTCTCAGTCCAGGAAGTTTTTCTGGATGCACAGCAGGAAATGAGGCTTTCAACTGCCTGTGCTGTAGCTCCTTTCCATGACCCTTCCTTTGCTTCAGTGGCAGAAAGTGGCTTGCACTCCTTGTGCCCTGCTCTGGGAGCAGCAGCCCACGGTAACAGGATTGCCCCGACTGCGTTTGCTGAGGATTAGCAGGTATGTTATTTTTGCAGACTGGAACTGTGACACTGCAGCCTGGCTGGAGTCCACGTCAGTTCCTTAATCCCACACAGAGCCCCAGAGAGGTCAGCAGGACCATAAGCAGAGGTACATGCCCACCTGAAGGAGGTCAGGATTATTTTCATTGTAGCATATTACTCCCCAAGAGGAAACACTCATATGAATCTCATAGCCATCCTTTATTTCCTTCCCTTTCAAAATATACACAGATAGAGTTAAGAGCTTCACTTCTTCCCAGTTCCCTTCTTAAGGCGGGGTCCTAGAGAAACCTTGCTGCTTCTTCCCCCTCTCCAAACAGCAATCTCATCAAAACTTCTCGTGGCTGCCATCTGTTGCAAGCAGAACACCACCCATTTTGCTATTTACAGTGCAATTAGCCTTTAGCAAATTAGCCTGTGACTGTCACGAAAGGATTAATTAAGGAAACACACCTTTGACTTGTTCCCACTGTGCATGTAGTGTGCCGTGTTTGCAGGAGTGTATCCAGGACTCCACCAAAACCCTTCCAGAATCATGGGAGTAGTTTTTATTTTTTCTGCATTATCTCAGCAAATTTGCTAGCCACGGGGAGATGCATGAGGAAGGGCTCTGACAGACACGGTCCCATGGAAAGTAGTTACAGTGATATAAGACTGCCTCCCCCAGCAGTTCCCACTGCTGAATGTTACTGCCCTGGTAGCGAGGATGTGGGGCCATGCCGCAGCAACCTCAGCTGAGCGTTGTAGTTTAAGCAGCCAAAGAAGGAAACTGCTGCCAAAATACCGGGCTGTGATGTGCAGCAGCTGTGGTTTGGAAACATACCCTATTTTGCCTAGTGCTGTCAGACTGCCATCCAGATTTCTGTGCGCATGTCTAGGAGGTGTAATGCTTGTACACCGAGGCCAAGGTTCCAGAGAGCCTTAGACCTTGGTCCTTGTACAGTAGAGTTGATCCATACAGATGTGCAGGACGTGCCTGGGTTATCCAGACATCCTTGTGCTTGCTGCCAGGCCTCGGAGAACCTTCAGGCAGATGAGCCAGTTCCCCCAGGTCCAGCACAGCCTGAGTTTTGGTGGGAAAAGAGGCCTTGGCCGGGGAAATCCAGCATGCTGGCTCTGCCTCCGCTCCTCTTCCCACATGGCTGTAACTCCTGGCAGAGAGGCAGGGCGGGCAGTAAAGGCAGTAACGTCTTAAGCCAAAGCAGCTGCAGTCATCAGAGTTGATGTTGCAAAGGCCAAAATCTCAGGACTCGAAGCTGCACCAGAGAGCAGCTGCTGCACAGCAGTGCTGTTGGTAGGCAATGCCAGCCAATACCTGTATTGGTGGGCAATGCTTTTGTTGTACTATCAGTAGCCCCGTGTCCAGCATAGGCTTGTCCTGCTGTACCTCTGCCACTGCCACCTCCTCACGCAGCAAAATCCCCCACGTGTGGGCTTAATGTGGAGGGAAACAGCCTTGTTTCAAACCACAGCACCACCTCTGCCCCATGAAAGTTTAACAGAATAGTGATCGTTGGTAGTGCCCAACACTCTTACTTCTTCAGCACCAAGATTCAGAGAGCATGACCCATAGCAGCACTGTTCTGACAAACCCTGGACAGTATGTTTTAGTTGCAATCAGGTGTAAACTAATTCCTTATATTTCTTTGGGTCCATGAAATTTTGAAGGCACAGCTAAACAAAATTTTTAACCTTGTTGTGAGTTCAGTCCGCACTTGGCTGGGTCAGGTAATGCAATGCTGTTATTCCTTGATGATGAAAGTGTTTAGCTAACGTTGTCTCTTATAGCAGGAGAAATCAATTATAAAGTTACACCATCATTGATGCAGTTCTGTCATCTATTTGCATGTCTTCTCTGATTCCCAAACTCCATCAAGGCTAGAAAACTTGGGAGGCGTTCAGGGTTTTGCATCCATGTGTGTACCCTAAGAAAATCATGAGCACGTATAGAGATGAGACCTAGATGCACACCATTCCCAGCTCCTCCTGGTTTTCTCTGATGGAAGGATACTTAAGAGCCAGCTTGGACCATACCGGCACAGGAACCCTGGGCACGCAGCATGCTGTGATCCAGAGGTACGCATAAACACAGCCTGAGGTGATACAAATAGGTAATAACTATTCAGCATTACTGGGAGGAAAGGCTGAAACAGCATCTGTTGTGACGGTGAACTCAGAACTCTTCACAGTGTTATGGTACGGACATTTCTAACAGTATTCAGAACATCCGAAAAGCTGGTAGGGAGGAGCAAGGGATTGTTCCAGTTTCAGCCTTACCCTCCGTGTTGCAGCAACACCTTAGCAGCGAGGCAGCTGGCCAAGCCCACAATATAACTGAAAGGTTGCAGTTTCACAGATGGCTATAGCAGTATGCAAGACTGCACCATGAATTAAGTAATAATAAAATGAATGCAAAGTAGAGTTGATACAGGATAATAAAACAAGTGACTGTACTAAATCATTACACAACTACTTATCTTCTTATATAATTGATTACTAAGTCCTTATTAAGAACATGAAAGAGGGGTGACTGCTGCAATTGCTGGTTAAATGGGCATTATTTAGAAATTCACATAGTTCCTGAAGGCTCCGATTCTTGTCAGATTTAGTAGCAAAAATTAACAATGCTCCTGCCCCTACAGCTGAAGCCAACAGGAACCATAAATTAAAGTCTTATATTCACTCTCAGCCTATCAATGTAAACCAAAGTAAGTGGCAGTTTGTCATAATATGTCGAGCTGTAACATGTCAAATGGAGCTTAGGCTGAGAAGCTGGCTGTTTGTTGGAGGGACAGTAACCTCCAGCAGACGGGCAGAGTGGACAACTGGCTGTGCTAATCTCTTTACCTGTGGTGGCTGGATCTGACAAGGATTGTGACTCAGAGCCCTTAGTATCAGGATTTTTTGCCTGTAATGAGGGGTGTGACTTCCACTTGTTCTGGGAAGGCTCACGTGGGAAAGCTTATCTATCAAGTAATGCTGGATGCTTAGGACCTTCTCAGTTCAAGGCAAGGAGGACAACTGCATATATGGGCCTAACTGATGAACTTTTCCTAATTTCCAATGAGTCAATCTAAAGTCAAATAGTCCATCTCTAGTGAATTGGGTCATCAGCAGTGACCTCTTTGGGAAGAAGGGCCTCTGATGCTGAAAACCTAGTGGACTGTTAAAGAAGTGAAGGCACTTTTCACTTCCCCTGCCATGGCGTAGCACAAGTTGATTAGGAACACTAAAATGATTACCTCTGCTTTGCAGTCTCTCTCAATTATGCCCTAATTAATATTGATAAAAATCTGGCAAAGGCAACTTAATGCAGCTGCAGGGTTTTTATCTTCAGTCACTTCCTAGCCCGAAATATGCAGCTGTTAAAACTGCACAATACAAAAATCTTTAAAAAATAATCAGTCAAGGAGCCTCTTCCTGCAAATGGCATCTTTGGCGTGGCTAATTACAAAAGGTTTTGGCATGACAGCTTATTGTAGGAATGGCTCTTGGCTCGTGGGACTTGGTTGCTTACGTGAGGTCTCCAGGCACCAGGCGACCAGCCCTCCGAATTTTTAAACAGCAATTGCCTCAGGAAAACCCCAAAGATGCGGAGCGATAAACTCTGAGACGCTTGACCAGAGTGCGGGGGCAGCTCCTTGCCCACCCGCCCATGCTGTGCCGACCGAGAAG
>NW_010554098.1:2516-2749 GCF_000687285.1 Phaethon lepturus | reverse complement strand
ATATTATATAATAGCATTGTATAGCCTCTTGCTATCCAGTAACTAGGCTCAAAACACACTCTATAAGTCAGGACTGTAAGGCAATTTAGGGAAGGTACCACTTAACTTAAAAAAAGAATTATTTAAAAACAGCTCATGAACCCCACAAATATAGGGACAATTCTGGAAAGACACAGGAAAATAATGCTAACTATCACATAAAATATTCCAGGAATCATGAACTTTTAGGGAAA
>NW_010554098.1:0-2503 GCF_000687285.1 Phaethon lepturus | reverse complement strand
AGACCAGGCACTGGGTTGTAGGTACTTAAATTCTTTTTACAATATCTGCCTTTTTTAGGAGTTTTAATTGTAGGTTTTACCAAGGAAATCTGAAGAGAGGGCCCAGGGCCTCCCACTTTACCCTGTTAAACATGGAGCATCCAGGGGAAACCAGCTTGATATTTTACCACTTTATCCTTTCAAAGAGAGACATAATGTGCAGAATTGTATTGATGGGATGAAGCCAGTGCCACTACACCTGTGATACCAACCTCAGCCTACAAGATCTCTCAATGATTTCATCTCCGTTCCCTGAGTGCATTCTCTCTTAAGTGTTACAGCCTAACAGTGGTATAATTTAACCTAAGCAAAATAAAATTATCAGCTTTCTTGACTATCATCAACAGCTTAATATAGAATTTAATTTGCTGAAGTAACTGGTTTTGGTTTTGTTTTTCTCTAGAGTAACATCACAGACTGGGATATCATTGATTAACAGCTCTAGCCACAAACAGAATCTGTTAAGATCTGAGTTGCCATAATATTATTAGTTTCAGTTGTGGGAAGTTGTCATAGGATTTACTTTGCTATAAAGGGACACTAATTATCACTTGTTATCTAGAGTTTAAAAACATTTTAAAATATGATGCTAAATAATTACATATGCCAACAGCCATACGGCAGATAACATAAGAATTAAAAATGTCTATCTGCTATCAGTCCATTTTGCTCACTGCAAAAGAGCTGTGTAATACTCAGCTCATAATTTGATAATCCTGACCCAGAGGAAAGGGAGGAAACAAGAGTTTTATGTCAGCATGAGAAATACTTTTTTCTCACCCATTATGTTATTAGTATAGATTCAAAGGCACAGAGGTGATAATTCTGGCCTGGAAAATGAAATTCTTCTCCAGGGATGCTTCTTAAACTTATTTGCTCAATCAGACCTCTCTCCTGCTACTTGATCATGGCTATGGTGCTTTAGAGTGTCTAATCAAGACATGATTAGAGATGATGACATTAAGGAGGTTCAGGTTTAGTGCCATCATGGTGGCCAATCAATAATGCAATTGTCCAACACAGTACTCAGGGGATCTGTGTACAAATCTTGTTATTTACCAATACTTCATGTCCTGCCATGAAAACAAAACTGATGTGCTTTTACAGTGTAGAAATGTTCATTCTAAGAATATTTTGTCTGGCATAAGTATTAACACCTTCAAGACAATTCTTTCAGTTGCCTTTTGGATTTATCATGATTACAAGTGTTTTCACACTTCCAGTGATTTTTCACTTTATTCATGTTTCATATGTTCCAAACCTGGCCGTAGTTTTGTCACTATCCAGATCTCTAGTAAAGGATGCCTTCACAGTATTTCATAGAATCACAGAATCATTAAGGATTGAAAAGATTTTTAAGATCATCAAGTCCAACCACCAACCCAACACCACCATGCCCACTAAACCATGTCCTGAAGTGCCACGTCTACACGTTTTTTGAATACTTCCAGTGATGGTGACTCCACTACCTCCTTGGGCAGTGTATTCCAGTGTTTGACCTCTCTCTCAGTAAAGACATTTTTCCTAATATCTAGTCTAAATCTCCCCTGGCGCAACTTGAGGCCATTTCCTCTCATTCTATCCCTAGATACTTGGGAGAAGAGACCAACACCCACGTCGCCACAACCCTCTTTCAGGTAGTTGTAGAGAGCGATGAGGTCTCCCCTCAGCCTCCTCTTCTCCACACTGAACAAACCCAGTTCCCTCAGCCGCTCCTCATAAAAATTGTGCTCTAGATCCTTCACCAGCTTGGTTTCCCTTCTTAGGACACATTGTCCTTCTTGTAGTGAGGGACCCAAAACTGAACACAGGATTCAAGCTGTGGCCTCACCAGTGCCGAGTACAGGGGCACGATCACTTCCCTACTCCTGCTGGCCACACTACTCCTGATACAGGCCAGGATGCTGTTGGCCTTCTTGGCCACCTGGGCACACTGCCGGCTCATGTTCAGCCGGCTGTCAGCCAGCATTCCCAGGTCCTTTTCTACCAGGCAGCTCTCCAGCCACTCCTCCCCAAGCCTGTAGAGCTACATGGGGTTGTTCTGACCAGGGTGCAGGACCCATCTCTTGGCCTTATTAAACCTCATACAATTGACCTCTGCCTACTGATCCAGCCTGTTCAGATCCCTTTGCAGAGCCCTCCTACCCTCCAGCAGATCATCACTCCTACCCAATTTGGTATCATCTGCAAATCTACTGAGGGAGCACTCGATCCCCTCATCCAGGTCATCAATGAAGATATTAAACAAGACCGGCCCCAAAATTGAGTCCTGGGAAACACCACTTGTGATTGGCTGCCAACTGGATTTAACTCCATTCACCACAACTCTCTGGGCTCGGCCACTTGCTTTTTTCCACAGGCCACCCCCCCGGCCACTCCTCCCCAAGCCTGTAGAGCTACATGGGGTTGTTCTGACCAGGGTGCAGGACCCATCTCTTGGCCTTATTAAACCTCATACAATTGA
>NW_010554097.1:0-36550 GCF_000687285.1 Phaethon lepturus | reverse complement strand
CTCTGAGGGACGCGGCAGGCCGCTACGGCGCGTTCCGTGTGTGAGGAGGTGGAGACCGTGCCCTGCCCTCGGCCTTTATCCCCTCTTAACTTCAGTAGCGCTCCGTGGCCAGGAGCTGCTTGGCTTAACTCTGTGTGGTGGAAAGAACCATCTCCTGGTTGCTCTGAACAAAGCCCCCTGGCAGATTCGCTCCATTCCTGCCACTTGTGCACCTTCGGAGCAGACGATTCCCTGGACAACTTCCATTTTCCTCCTAATTGTACGGATCTCTTCCCTGCCCCTTCTCACTCATCTGATTTCCAGGCAGAAGCAACACGATAGCTGCTTCCGAGCCCTCAAGGGCTGAGGTAGTTTTAAGTGGGAACTTGCACATCGCAGGTAATGATCAGCTAAGCTGCCATTTGGGCTCGTATTGGTATTTGTCAAGCTGCATACACACACAGCTGGGCGAGGGTATGAGGATCAAAATTCACAAGTTTCAGTAAGCACGCATGATTTGCGTCATCCATCTCTCCAACTTTTAGGAAAACGCTATCTATCTGTCTGTCTATCTTTCAATGCAGATGTATGCACCTGAAGAAGTTGGTGGATGAGAATACAAATGCTCTTCATAGTTTGAAAAAAGTAAGTATGGGGACAAATTTATTAATGGTTTTCTCCAAAATGCATCATGGTGAGTGTTCAGAGAATGCCAGCCTCCTTTGATTTAAGATGCCTCAAGAGCAATGCCTAGCACGGCAGAACCCCCAACTGGGATCTCTGAAATCCATTTATATAATTTAAAAGCACGTTCTTCATGCTTTATTACGTAGAAATTCTGTTCTTAAGATCTTTATCAATCTAATACATTATAAAATGTTTATCAACCCAAAGCATCATATTGGAAGCGGAGAATGCCGATTTGAAATTTAACACAAAATTTCACTTTGGCAGCATAAAAGGGCAAGAAAGATGTCACTAAACGGGGAGTGACAGCAGACCAGGAAGGTGAAAGTTTGTAAGACATGTCTGGAAAACTAACCTAATAGGGGAACTTTAACATGTATTCTTTGAGCAATTTGTTGTGTTGTTCTTTCTCAGGCTGATGAGCCTGCGCCTGTGGGGAATTATAATCAGAGGAAAGAAGAACAAGAAAAGCTATTGCTAAAACTCTCTCAGCAGCTGCAGAAACTTGTTCTTGTGTTGGATCAGGGTAATGTGACTACGAATTATGCAGTGTAAGTAGCTTAAACAAATACAATCTGCACTTTCATAGAATTGTACATGTACGGTTGGAAAGGACCCTGAAAAATTGTTAGCTCATCCCTTTTATTATCTTAACATACAGTTAAAAAAGAAGTACTGAAGAGCCAGCTCTTATGGGGCTTTTTTTCTTGATGCAATCAAGAAGGACTCGCTGGAATTTTCTAAGGGTGCTGGTTAATGGCTGAAATGTAACGTGTCTGTTGAGAGGAGAGGATGCAATGCAGTCTGTGCCCTTAGGGAGGAATTGCCATTGGCATTTTGGAATTTTTTCGGACCAGGACAGAGAGTGAAACACAGGAATGAAAATTCTGTATCTGGAGAATGTCCTTGCAGAGAAGCCCATATTGCAAGGCTTTACAGAAATTTCAAGAAGTTTTGTTAAAATAATAAAAAAAAAAGTTTTATTTATTTTGGGTAGGGATGAGGAACATCAGAAAGATGCTCAAAGAGAAGGTGAAAATAAAGATGATGACGAGAGCGAAGATGAAGATAGTAGTGGGGAGGAAGACAGTGAAGACACAGATGATGATGATGAGGATAAATTGTTGGATGATCCAAATGTTAAAGAATGTATTGCAGTTGGAAACTTTAACGCACAGCAGGAGGGGGATCTCACATTTACGGTAAATATGTCTCCTGCAAATCACTCTGTATTAAGCAATAACTATGATTAAATCCTATGCATCTGGGATTCAGCCGGTTCCTTGCAGGATTCAGGGGGAAATGGCTTTTCTCAGTGGACATTTGGCTTGGTGGAGTCCAGTGTCCTTTTGCCACCTTCTGTAGTGGCAAGGTCTGTTGCGGTATTCTGTGACCTCTCTTGTAGGAAAAATTAAGCTTTCATGTTTGTTGGTTTTTTAATTGTGCCTGGAGCTGTTTTGAAATATTTGATTGTCTTTTGTCTTTGTCTCTCCTTCTAATGGCAAAGAAAGGTGAAGTCCTACTTATACATGACAAGAAGGCAGATGGCTGGTGGGTAGCTGAAAACTCGAAAGGGGAGAGAGGCCTCGTTCCTAGAACCTATCTTGCGGTTAGTGTGCTGCAATCATCTTCTGTTTTAGTCTCACCTCTGTTACTTTATGTATATTAATGATGATATAGCTGCATAAAATTAGTCACAGTGCTTAAATGGGGACACACAGCAATGTTTTGCCAGTTATTTGGAAATAACACCATATTTGTATGCATGTGTATGGAGATCACTAGCGAAAGTAGTATTTTTGTGCCTTAGGAAGACATGACATATAAGTGCAGAAAAGTTTCTTAAATATGAAAAGCATAATCTTCGTCACTAAAGGTCAAGTCCAAGCTGCAATGGACTAATTTGTGCTTTCAGTAATTTATATGAAATGTGAGTCCATGTAAATGTTGGAGTATCTTGTAATTCAACAGATTTTAAAGCTTTGTAACTTTTTTTTTTAATTTTTAGAGTCGCTTACACATGTTAGTTTATGTACTTATGCACCTATATATCCAGTGTACAATTGTGGTGAACATTTAAATGTGGGTACAGAGTTTGGATTGAGTGAGTCCTGTTAGTCCAACCTTCACCTCGTGGAACACAGCTTTTCACAAAGTAACTAAAGAGGATGTTGAGTAGCTAGCTTTTCACTTCAGGATGCTGATGTATTTCTCTTTCTAAAGAGTCCATTTTGCAAATGCATTCTCTTGCTTACTTATAGGAATACTCCAATCTCTTGCTGTAGCTGCAGAACTGAAGGCAGTGTTCTGCAGTTACAGTAGTCTGGAGTCATACATCACAGACAAAAAAGTCTCCTCTTCTAAACCATTAACATGTGCTATGGTTAGAGAAAGCAGAAATAAGAACAGAACTGTGCAGAAATCAAGCACTTTGCCATTTTAAATCTGAATTACAGGTCCATAATGAAGATGGTGAAAGCCAAGAACAAAGTGAAGAACACATAGAAGTGGAGGATGAAACAGCAGATGGAACTGAAATTAAAAAAAGGTAAATGGAGTGATGTGAAAGCAAGTAAGGATAAAATTATTCCTGCTCTTCCTTAAATCTGGCAGTGCACTTCTTACAGTGAGAATACCTCACAAGGGTATTTGGTTCTTTGCACTTTTCAGTACAGCAGTCACTTGCTTTTTTTTCAATTTGCAGACACACTTACTTCAGTAGGTTTCTTGGGGAATTTTGCTTTGTTTTCCAAAGATTTTCCTCTTTGGAAGATACTTCCTGTTGATATTGCAGGAAATGTTGGGTTTTTTTTAATCTTCCCTTTTTCTTGGAGATCTTTTGGAGTCTCTTCAACAAGTATATTACACGACCCGTATTTTCTTAGTCTTTTTTTTTAAATTGAGTTCTGTTCCAGCTCATGAGACAGTCTAGTACTTAGTCTTAGTGGCTGGAAATATGTCATTATTAGTATCTCAGATAGATATGGGTATTATGCTGCTGCTATTGGAAAACAAGGCAATATTTAGTGTTTAAAGTTTTATCCACACAGGGATGATACATTATAAAAACTACATTATTTTTCTTCCAGAACAGATTCTCATTGGAGTGCTGTAAGAAGAGCTATCGCAGAGGTAGATGTATACCTTACATAGCAACTTTATCTACCATAATGTTAATTATTTTGTAGACAAGGTTTGCCTTTTACCAAACACTGTTTCTCAGATTCCAGACCACTGTTTTTAATCAACATCTCTGTTTTGTTTTTTTGTAACAAGAAATGCTACAAAAATGTTCTCTAATGCTTTAGAAATAGGCTGCAGCCCAGCCCATGTGGCTGAATGAAGATGCAATTAAGATGTCTTTTGTTGTTTTGCCACAGTAGTACTATACCATTTCTTTTTCATGAGTGTGGTTTTGTTCTGTAACTGGCTGCTCTGCTGCTGCTTTGAAATGGAAGAGGGGTTTAACAAAAGGGGAAGTCTGGCTGGTTTTATACATGAAACAAAGTAAAAGTACCTGAGGACGGGCCAGACTAGCTTCAGGTGAGAAGAGATTTCTGATGCCCCAGGTCTTTGATACTGGTTGTGTGAGAGTTCTAAATTAGAATTAGCTGTTAAATAGCAGGAATACTAATATTCTGTTTTGTTTTGTTTTGTTTTGTTTGTAATAGAATGACACAGTAGAGGTACTGGCAACCACAGGAGCAGTTCCTGCAGGATTCCGCCTATCCACACTTTTCCAGCTCTTAGAAGAAGGTAAGGTTTTCTCACCATAATTGTAGTGCAGGATTCTCAAGTGTCTGTGCTGAGTTTCCTATCCTGGTTACTAGCCTATTGGACTGAATTCAGTATTGCTTAATTATAATTGGTGATCTGTACAGGCTATATTGACCCATCAAATAATGTATAAAGGGCTTTTTTTTCTTCTTCAATTAAGTTTTAATTTATCTGTGTGAAATCCTGGCCACATGAAGGCAAAGACAAATTTCCTAATGAGTTCAAAGATTTTCCTCTTTGCAAGATACTTCCTGTTGACGTTGCAGAAAATCATGATTTTTTTAATCTTCCCTTTTTCTCAGAGATCTTTTGGAGTCTCTTCTCCGAGTATATTACACATCCCGTATTTTCTTAGTCTTTTGTTTAAAACTGTTTCAAGTCAATAGCTCTTTTTGTTATTTAAATTACTGTGCTTCTGGAATCAAATACTGCAGAACACTTAGACTTTTACAAATAGTAAAAGTACCCTTTTTAAAGGGTGCTTGTAGAAGATAACTCCATAGTTTTTGTTTGGACCAGTCAAATATTCAAATGGACTTTAACCACATCTGAATTTTGGGTGTCGTTCATTTTGTGGCAGTAAGATTATAAAAATTTTAAAAATTACTCTTTTTGCAGGCAGTCAGTTTCGAGCAAGTTACTTTTTGCAGCCTGAACTTACTCCATCACAGCTGGCTTTCAAGGACTTGGTGTGGAACTCTGAAAAAAATACTGTGAGTATTACTGGTAAGAAAGCCACGGTGCTTTTGGTTTGGGAGAAATGGCAGGGTAGATGTGAATTGCTAGCAATATGTCGTGCTGGTGGGTAAATGGTGCTGTGAAACAGGTGATGGATTTTGAAGTCAATCCAGACTCCTTAGGCAGTAGATGTTATCACATCCTACTCTCTAATAGGCAAAATATCGGTCCAAGTTGTCATGTTGGGTATCTTTTAAGAGTCATGTTTCATCTTAAGTTTGTGGGTTCCGTCCTTGTCTGGGGTGGAGCAGATCTGCATGGGTGACTAATCTGAAAATTTTTAAACCACATACTTCTGCTAGGCACTGTGAAATCACAAATTTAGTTTGTCTTCTTTCATTTTGGCTACTGATTATGTCTTCCATCTCCACCATTTTTAGAGTATTTCATTCTTCTCAAACTTTGACAGGATCTTCTAGCTGTGACGTTAAAACATTTGTAGCAATCTCCTTAGAAGAGAGCTAAAGGCTTATGAAGAAATTTTGTTGCTGCTGCTAATACTACACAAGCTTTGTGGTTAGAAGAATCTGGTCTAGGGAACACCATACTCTATCATCTCAGTAAATAAAAACAAACTGGTACCACATTCAGGAGCAGCCTGTAGATTTAATCCTTCTTCTGTTGTCTATATTTCAGATCTATCCTAGACCAACTCGAGTATCCCTGATTGTAACTTTATGTAGCTGTAAAATGATTCCTCTCCCAGGAGTCAGTATACAGGTTCTCAGTAGACATGTTCGACTCTGTCTGTTTGATGGCAATCGGGTAAGTTGTTTGGCTATAAAAAAAAAATCTTGAGGGGTTGTAGATCTTTCGCGCTCCGGTCCCTCCGGTATAGCCTACTCCTCCAGTTGTCTCACTTGGAGAGAGACACACACATATCTGCCTGCCAAGCCGTTTAACTTACTCTCCCATTAGTCTGGCTTGATACTCACCTGCAATCACATGCTGACATACACTCACTCTCTCCAGTTGCAGACACCACAGACAGGTAGGCCCCCAGTGACCTGTGGTCTGGCCAGCTGCTGGTACCTAGACATACACACTCATGCATTCAGAATAGAGAGCCCCTTCACCCAGAAAAATAGTTATAAATGGAGTCTAATGAGAAAACAGGCCAGACTGCACTGATTAGGTGCCAGGCACGGCCAGACATGCATGCTTATCCCTCTATTCCCCCCTCCTTGTTACTTCACAAAGCACCTTGATCCCTCCCTTTTTCTGCCTTTGGTTTCTCCCCTGAACACCCCATAGTAAATCAGGGCAGTCCCAAAATGCTCTTCCCCTGCAGGCAGTGTCTCATACCCCTAAGCAGTAACCCCTTTCAGTGAGGTGATCCAGCGAGCCGCTCCTCTTGATTCATCGCGATGGGAGTCACACCCAGCCCCTGGGGCTAAGGGCTGTCCTGGGTGGCCCTGGGAGGGGCTGGGGTGGGAGCTCTGTTTCTCCATAATTTTGGTTCCCCCACCTGCCATTGTGCCTCTTTGCTCCTTTATGTTTGTGGAGATGAGCCTTTTCTGGGCTGGGCTGATCTCTCCTGTGATGGGCCTGGGAATAGCTGGGTCAAGGTCATATTCAGATTCCCCTACCCGCCGTTGATCCTCTGTGCTCCTTTGTGCGTATGTGTAGAGCAGCTTTTTATAAGAGAATCTAACGCTGAAGATCTGGCAGTTTTCTTCCTGCTGCACTGTGCTCTTGGGGGCAAAGGGAATATTACTGGTGTATGTGAATCCAGGATGGTTGGAAAGCGCTTTGTGGCTTCAGAGAAAACTTCCTCTGTCGTCCTTTAAACTGAAATCATCTGATAAAGTTGAAAAGCAAGTGTAATTTTATCTTTGTTGTGTGCAGAGTGTTGGATTAATCGGGGATAATACTGCATTTTCTTAAAGCTCCATAGCTTACCAAAAAACTTGTCTTAGCTTTTTTTACTTGTAATATTTTAGGTGCTGAGTAACATTCACACAGTGAGAGCTACATGGCAGCCTAAAAATCCTCAAACGTGGACCTTTTCTCCAAGGGTAGGTATCTTGCTCAGGGAGTGACATAGCCAGTAACCATCTGTTTACAGCATCTGTTACTTCTGGCATTTGTGTTGAAATAAAATGTATTGCAACCAAAATGAACATGCAGAAGAGAAAAGACTTGCTGAAGTGCATGAATTAAAATGAAACCAAGTGTTCTAGCAAAAACACTTTGGAGAAAAGAGTTGAGGGGTAGGAAAAGCAGCAGAAGGGACTGGTGATCCAGCCCGTGGCACTGGTTAGCTTTGAATTGATATCAGGCGCATGCTACGTGGTGCTCATGGAAAAGAGAAGACACTAGCCTCTTCGTATGTGAGCTTTTGCTTTGATTTCAGTAAAAAAAGAACACGTTTCCATGTTCCAGGTGCCATGCTCACAGTTGCATTGACATGTTTTACCCCAGTTGTTGCTGTGTTCTTGGAGGGAATTAGGTGCTTTTTGACGTCTAAAGTGCTTTAACAGCTTGTCGTCACACACAAAAAATGTACCTTGGTAGCATAGCTGTGTTTCATGGCAAGATAAAGAATAAGAGGAGCAAGGTTTCAACTGAAATTGTTTCTCTACTTGGCAATTTCTTTTATATGCAATGGGATTGGGTCTGAGATCTGATGTGAGGGATGCGTTCGATGGCCTTTAAAAATCAGAGGTTTTTTTAATAGGTACGTTCACCTTATTCACCTTTTGCCCCCCTCTCTGTATTAGGTAACAGGCATTTTACCCAGTTTGCTCGATGGTGACTGTTTTGTCAGGTCCAACTCTCTGTCTTCAGACATCGGTGTATTATTTGAACTTGGCATCACTTATATTCGCAATGTAAGTGTGTAAATTTGCAGTATATATCATTCCAAGCACAGATTTATAAAGTGAACCTGCTGTCCCATATTTGATGTTAAGCCGTAGTATCCCAGCAGCAAACTCTGAGATCCGCATGGAAATTTAGCTCAACTTTTCCTAGCTTACTATAAGATTGTCTTCCTTTTGGCTTCTGGGAGGGAGGAGAGAGATGTTGGGGTTTGGAACTTTTAGTTCTAGTCAGCGGTTAGAGAATAAAAGACTTTCTGACTAGTGGACATGAATGTATCTTTAACACTGAAATAATTTCTGTTGGTCTGCCAAAAATCTCACATAATGTGATCGCAAAGGACCAATTCTCTTTTCGCTCCTGTGTTGTTTTTCTATCTTTTTGTCATTTGTTTCAGACTACTGTGCTATATAGTTTGGAAACTACATTTTTAACTGTTTAAATAGTATGGGCACTGGTTTCTATCTGCGATTGATACACATATATCCTACCCATGTAGGATATGCTTCTGCAAAGGACAACAGGTAGTGACACAATAGATGGTAAAGCCTGTAAGAGCTACTGTAATAGAAGGTGGATGCATGCAGGAGCATAAGAAACACTAATATTTGGAGGATACAGTGGCTTTTTTCTTTCACTGTTCTGAAAGATCTCAGCCATTTTGTCTACAAGACTGACTCGAGTCTTGCTGCCTCTTACATTTACATTAAGTGGCATTTACATGCTACTTACGTTTTCATTAAGGTCACAATCTTCCTTAGATGAATCTTGGAAATCAAATAAATCATGGGTGAAAGATGGAAAGTTAACAGTTAGCAAGCAGGGTATTAAATGGTGGGCAACAATTCTGAAAAGATGGACAGAGAAATTGCAAAGGGGTGTATCGCTGCGTTTTCTCTTTCTCTAACACCTGTATGAACTTAGGGTGCAAGAGTGTAGCGCCTATGGAGATGTGGAGTATATGATGGATAAGTGTACATCTGTAGGGAATTGGACTATGTAAGTCCTGGTGATGAACAGCATGTTGCTAAGTAATGGTTCACTGAGACCTAATGGGCCAAATGGCCCTCCTCACGCTAACTGGAGTTGTCAAGATTATGCAAAGTTGTCTGCTTCTATTTACACTGTAAGTTTAAATAAAGGCTGGAGCGTTTGCAAATTCCTACCTGTTGTTAGTGCTTTTGGGGTCTGGAAACTGGATGGGCTGGTGCACGGGATCAGCTAGCTCCCTTTCCCAGGCACTGGGTCTGGTACTATGCGTAAAGCCTTCTGATGCACAGGGTCACTGGCTTGGAAACGGTTGACTGGAATCAGACAGGTAAATCGTCTGGGTATATTTTTTCCCCCTCTTTCTTTCTGTCCTGCGTTCTTTAGAGCATCAGTGCAGGTTTGGGGGTTTTTACCTTTTGTGTCTGTGCATTTCTTCTTTTTCAGGAGCTTGATATACTTAGGTTTCCCTTAAATATGTATTCTTTGGCTTCGTAAATCCTTGTCTCTTAAATATGTTCATGGATGATCAACTTCAGCATAACTGTGTGTGCTGCTTGGTAAATGTCTTCAAACACCTGTGAATGTGACATAGTCAATGTTTGCTTACCACAAATCTGTGGCTTTTACCATTTTAATGCGATTATTCTAAATAATTGTTTGGTTTAGTTACTAATTCTGGTTTAGCTGCTCAAGTTATTTACGTTTCTCTTTTTTTTTTCTAGTCAACAGGTGAAAGAGGAGAGCTAAGTTGTGGCTGGGCATTTCTGAAGCTTTTTACTTCTAATGGAATGCCTGTTCCTCCCAAGTAAGTTTATTATGTTTTCCTTTCTCTCTTTCTGTATTTATATATGTATGTATATAAATATATTTTAGGCTAGGAGTAAAGTTCATATTTCATACTTACACACTTATAAGGGCAGGTGCAATCCAGTCTAATGTACAGGTTGTACTGGGTCTTTCAGTGAGATTGCTGGTCCTGCTTCCACACCCAGCGTACGTTCTACTCAGTTTGTGTGGGAAAAGTGCTCCCTGGACCCAGCACTCAGGTTTGAAATGTTGCAAGTTATTATGTGTTTAAAAATATTCTTCAGTGGAATTTTAAAATTATGGAAATGTTCGAGTTAGCAGGGAGTTATTTAGAGTTCTGTTTATAAAAAATAGAATCATTACCTAAATTGAAGGTGACAATCTCCTTTTTAGTTCTGGCCTCCTTATGTGCACTTTGCTGTATATCCCTTTCCCATTTGAAAATTAGGAGATTGGTTTATCAGACTTGGAAGCAGGAGAGAGTTGTTGTGAGTTAATCCCTTATCATTCACTTGGAGCATGTGAATAAGCTTATATTTTGCAGCTGATTTGTGATTAGTTGATGGGTCCAACAATCTTAAAGAATAACAAAATGTACATATTTCTATTTAATAAAATGTAGGAAAGCTTTCTGTTAATTTACAGAAATAAGTCATTGTACATCAGACTGGCAATACTTGTTTTTTACTAAATATAGAGATAGATATATATGGGTATCCTGAAGATATTTGAATTACAGGGCAAAAAAAACCCCACGGGAGACTTCTACTCTTCTATAAGTCTCTAAATCTCTTCTAAATCTGCTCTCTAACATTGTTTTTCTATTCCATTAAGTTAAACATGGTATCTAGAGAGTGAAATTGCATGCTTGCTTCAACAGTGACTTACTCTTGACAGAACTGGGATTACATTATTCTTCAACATTTTAAACTTTCCATATCTAAAATTTGATAACCTAAGCGATGACTCCTCAAATACATTTTAGTGAAACAATTGCTAAATTTAATCTAAGAAAAATATTTGACTCATGTGGAACAGAATCAGTGTTGCTAATTTCTTTTAAAATCATTAACTAGCTTCCCAATTTAATACAAGTTTCAGATTTATCATTTGAGTTTTGGTTACTTAGTTAGGTGTAGTCATTTCATATCAAACACTAGTCATAACCTCAAGCACCGTGTCAGTTTATTTGAGATAGCAGGGTTTTTTTTTTTTCTTTCTTGGAGAGCGATTGTGCTGTTCTCGCACATCCTTACATCTTTTTATTTTAACTATGCTGCTGCTCTTTCACAGGACGTATGAGCTGCTACTGAATGGTGGTACTCCCTATGAGAGGGGCGTTGAGGTTGACCCATCAATATCAAGAAGAGGTGTGATTTCTCATAAGCGTTATATAAATGAAATGATACAACAAATGCTATACCTATTGTACAACAGGCAGTGCTCAGCCAGGGCTGTTGTTAGCATGCAGTCACCACAGCCTGATTTTGTTTTGTGTGTTCTCATTTTGCATGAGAGAGTTGATTGTTAGGGCTGGTGGGATTCAGAACTGTCTGCCAGTGATAATGTTTCTGTAATTTCCAGTGTTTGCAGGTTGAGGATTATTTCTGATAAACGTATTAAATTATTTCTTTAACTGCACTTAACGCTTCTTGCCTATGGGGTGATGGTACAAGGCTCAGCAGTAACGCTGGTCTAAAGAGTTTCCAAGTCCCACATCATCAATCCCATGTCACTTATGCACAAGTTCCACATGTGCATAAATACGCTACAGAACATCTGTACTGGTTCTTCCCTGTGGGGTTGAAGAAAGCTTCCCTAAGAGTTGGTTCAGATGATAGACCACTTGTGTTTTAAATAAGGGCCGCCATGGCTTTCCTCTGGAAGCTGTAATAATACCCATTTGCCAGTGACACATTCTGCAAACTATAGAAGGCCTTTACCTTTTGGGTTTGGACACTTCCTCCACGTTACTCCACGTGTATTATGAATCCACTATCCTAGAGAGAGATAATAGCTTATGTAGACCAAATGTTGACATATTTTCACATGTTCAATACCTCCTCGGTTTTAGACCATCCTTAAACCATTACAGTTGTAGCAAAATGTCTCTTGCCAAATTTAAATGTACATTCTTGTAATATAATTCTTAATGTTCTTTCAAAATGACTGATTTCATATTGGGCATTTATTTCTTAAGCAGGCAGTGGTGTTTTTCATCAGTTTATAGCACTCAAGAAACAGCCTGTGCTTCTAGTGAAACTGCGGTCATTAAGCATGCAGTCGAAAGACATCCTGAAGTAAGTATGCATGTGTGCTTTATGGAGATTCATGGAGATGCCAATATGAGCTAATAATAATCTCCATGAAGCTATCATTACCCTCAAGTTTTGGTGAACAATGCTTCGTAGGAGCAGTTTTGAATAAAAATCTCAACTGCATGTTGTTTCTTTTCCCAATAGTTTGCTACCAGAAACATTAATTGGCAGTATGTGCTACATCCATCTCTTACTATTTTATCGACAAATACTTGGTGATGCACTCCTGAAAGACAGGATAAGCATGCAAAGCACAGGTAAGAACTGCTGTTGTGAAGAACTCTGTATTGGAGAGTGTGTTGGAGAAAGATCAGGTTCCTAAAGAGAATCACTCTCTCCAGAGTCTCCCATTTGTAAGAGAAAGCAGGGGTCTGCAGGAGCAACTCACTGACACAGGGTACTCGTAGAATTTTACTCCCTGGTATTGCTGGCACTGACCGACCATCTCACAAGGTTAGGAAGTCATGCTCCCTGTGTAGAGGGTTTCAGTGGTTTAACTTTCAGTCTGCAGATGTTGTGGGGACAAATAGAAAGCTGTTGTCCCTTTTATTAAAAGGGAACAACGTCTTGCAGTGAATAACCCCACTCGGTGTGTTTGCATTTCAAACTAGTAATATTTCAACTCGCATCTAATGTCTTGCCCTGTTTGACATCAGTTCACATAGCAGAATGCAAAAACCACAAGAATGGTTTCTGTAACTATTAAGTGTTTTCAGTGAAATTCTCATTTAAAAAAAGCCTATGTGAATAAGTAAAGGGTTATTTATAAATAAATAGAAATAAATAAAAAGCAAGTAAAGGTAAAGGATTATTTGGAAGAGAAATGTTTCCTTTTCACCACCCATGCAATGAGAGATTAGACATGCACACAGGTTTACTCATTCATTTCTAGTGTGTGCGTGTTCTCATGAGTTATAGAAGAGATTAGGCAGATCTTTTTGTCACTGAGGCCAAGTCATCCTCTTTTGTTTTTACTTTTTAATCATTATTTACTTATTGGCCAATGCAGCAAGGAGAGACAGAAGTGGAAGAGTTCTGGTTTTAGAAGTCGGTATCTTGCTCTGATTTTGGAACCCTGTATCTTATTCCTTCCACATCTTTCCTTCAACAGAACTGTAATAGTTTAGTCTCCATTTTAAAATCACATTTGAAATATGGAAAAAATAACATTTCTTTACTGTACTACAGGTGAACTTATATTTGTATTGCAAAATAATTTTCTTGTGCTTTCTCCTCTGTTTCGTCTCCAGACTGAATTGTAAATCTGCTTATGCACTTGCTAACATTTTTAACTTACAATCTTTAGCCATACTTAGGCATCTGAATTACAGGTTCATCTTTCAAAGGTGCTCAGAACTGAACTCCCTGATTTTCTTGAACTTCAATATACATTCTGAGTATACCGATTTCAGTATTTGAAAGTCAGACCATTTAATAAACTAATGCTTTATTTAATAAACTTACCACAGAGAAACCAAAAATGCTTAGTTTATAAAGGCCAGTTGAGAACTGCCATACTCACTTGATTAGATCTTTATAATGTAGGACAATAGATCAGGCTGATGACCTCTCCTGGAGTTAAGTTGCATCCATCTGGATTCAGTCGTGATTTGAAATGGTGTAAAGGGTTTACCCCAACATTTCAGAAGTTGTTCTGGTAGCCATTTTCTACTTCTTTCTGGTGTAACAAAAGAAGATTTCTCTTGTTTCAAAATGAACTATTGCTTTAGAAATAAGCAACTTAAAATGTCTGTTATATTTCACAAAAGCAATCAGTTCTGGCTTGCTTTTGTGAAATGTTTTGTTATTAGTAACTAGTTAGTATTTACAAAACTTTCCATCAACTTCAACATGAAGAAACAACAGTGTACATTAAATTTTTAACATCACAAGAGACACTTCCACCAGAATTCCTCTGTATGTCAGTTGTAGCACGCTAATAATCTTATCCACAGTCTCATTAACTAAAATAATGACAGGACCACTGCGCCCCTGGGGCTCAAGATTTGCTGTGCTTCGTAACCAAGAGCCTTGATTCCTGCCAGTCATGGGGAGGCAGCTCTGCCCTGCCTGGTATTGACAGAGCAGGTCTGTTCAGCTCAAACAGGAGACCCAGCCATCACCCGGTAGCTAACCTGAAAGGCATGCAGGAGACCTATGTACTTTGATGATGTGCCCCATTTGGTAAATTTACTATGCCACTTGCCCCGTTATCTTAAAATCGCACACAACACAAGCCAGATTAAAGTAGAATGAAAGTGTGTTTATTCATAACATCCAAATCAAGCAGCACAATTTCAGATGTTTATTAAAAAGACAGGTGCAGAAATGAGAAAACACACCTCAATCTACCCTTAGGTTAAAGCAGCAAGGTCTCCTGCTTGCTGCCTTCTCCTAATAAGACAGCAGTTGTTTTTTGTGTCTCTCCTCTCTCAGGTTTGCTACAGTCAGAGAATGCAGTTAGAGAGCTCTTCTACCTTCCCTGCTACTCTGGAGTACTATTACAGCTAATTTTCCCTTTGAAATAATCTGAGGGGAGAGGATGTGCTGAATACCTTGATGTGTTGATACCTTAGAAACCATCCTGTTTCTTCCTCAGCCTTGAATGTGTTTGTCTTCTGTTTCAGATTTAATCTGTAATCCTATTTTAGCAACTTTCCCTCAACTCATGGATCAACCAGACCTGATGGACGCACTTCGGGTATGTTGTCTACGTAGCATTCAATTACATCTGATGTGTCAGGATTTCCAGATAGTTTGCAAAATTTAAGCTTTTTTTTATCCTGTAAAAAGATAAGTGGAAAAGCCAAAGAGCAGAAGAGTCATGAATGTTTTCAAGTACGTGCAGATCTCATGTCTTAGTGCCTTCAAAATTGCAAGAGAACCCTTGAGTACATTCAGAAGGGATGCAAAGACCTAAATGGGCTAGTTTGAGCACTGCTAGCCATGTAGCCACAGCAGGAGCGCTGAGGTGGATTAGCTGTCTGAATCTTTGGTTTCTAGGACAGTGCTGCTTTCCTGACAGGTAGGAGCTGACTTAGCTTCTGACTGGCAGGACAGTGCTGACCAAATTTACACTACAGTGCCTTGCAGGTGTCCTAGTACCAGACAACAACAGCTGAGTTACTTCTGTCTGGAGGACACTACTAGTAGTTAGAAGTTGTCAGCCTTTGGGGTTAGGCTGTATTTCTCCATGCTTGTAGGGTGGAAAAAATCAGCCTCAGTTACGATTGTTTTTTTTTTTCCCCCTGAAAGGTGGATCCCCTTGACTTCATTTATATGGCTCTGATAATTGCAAGTCTCCAAATACTTGCATCTGTAAAACTTGGTGGAATGGCTAAACTGGCACAAGGGAGGAATGAGGAGTGTAAGGAAAGAAGTGGGACTGCAACAGGAGCTTAAACTACTGTGGGATTGTAGCGAGAGAGATTTTTGCAGCTAAGTAATGGGATTGCTTTAGATCTCCACAATCTTAGTCTGATTTTACATTTCATTTCATTTTAGAGCGCTTGGGCAGACAGAGAAAGAACGCTGAAGAGATCTGAGAAGGTAATAAATCACAGATTTTTCTTTGACATACATTCAATCTAATTTGAACTGGAGGCTTTCTGTTAGTGTTATTGCTGGTTAACTTTTCCTCTCACTGTACATTTATTTAGAACATTTAGATACGCTAAATGCAGTTCTTAATGTTTCTTACCCATATTTACAACAGTAAACTAGGAGAAGGAGGAATATGAAATTCACTTGTAACTTTTTGTCTCAGTGTTTGTATGTGGTTGTTAGTGGGGAAGCTATTACAGGTTCATACTCAAAGTGTGGCTCCCTTTCATGACGTGCTTCCAATAGTTGACCGGTAAAAGCTTTCCACTGGTACAAAAGGGGCTGTGTATGTCTGTCCACAAAATAACCTTTTCTCCTCCAGCCTCTGAGATCCAGTCCTCCCACAGTCTGCCTTGAAATTCTGCAAATCTCCCTACCTCAGACAGCTGTAATCTCCCATTTTGGCGTGTAGACAACTGGAGAAGAACTGAATTGTTCATGTCACCAGGCTTACCTGTACCTTGTCCCACCTCCTGTCCTCTGGACAAAGAGAAGCTGTAGATAACTGCATGAGAAAAGCACTGGCTCTTGATTCAAGACACTTTACTGCTTGGGAGCAGCAGCAGGATATTTCATTCATGGTGCATGCTACTGAATAGATACACAAGGAGATGTCCCCATTTAAGCAAACAAAACAGAATGCTGTTGAGTCAGAATGGCTTTTTCAAGGCCATTCATCCAAAATTGAAAGCTGATCTGCTCAAAGAACTAGTAACTCCTCTGTATCCCAGAACCATCCAGTTTTACCTGATTTGTCATGTGCCACTCCCATGGCAGGATTGCTGCCTGGCGAATTCTTACTCCTCCTTGCATGGTTCTGTGACGCTTAGCTGCTAAATCTCCTGCTGAGACGTGAGCTGTTCAATGCCAGTCATAGTGCTCACGTTTCTGGAACATTTCTGGAAGAGTCTTGGTGGTCAATGAGTTTTCCGGGAGACAGTGCTCTGTGTGTGTCCTTCTTGCATGAAGGGGTTTTTCTAGTGTACATGTGGCAAATGAGGCATGCAAATCTTGTCTAGTTAAAGTGGTTGGGATCTTTCAGTGTTTGATTAATTGAGCAGGTTGATTCTTAGCCTCTGGGTTTTGCAAGCTGGCCTTTACAGGGGACGGTGTAATTCTTGCCACACACAGAATGTCCTGTCAAAGAGGGAAATAACAGTACTTATGGCATGGACCTGCCTCCTGCTAAGACCCACGTGCTGCGAGGAGCGTGGGATTGTTGCAACTCTCTGCCTAGAGCAGTAAAGCAGCAAGTGGGGTCTGGGTTTCCAAGGCAGGGAGGATGTGGCAGTTCCCTGTCGGCCACGGCAAACAGTCCCAGTCTGTACCTGCAGAGGCCGTGGGCTACAGCTGTCACACACTGGTGTTTTTAGGAAGAAATATAAATACCCCATGAGGAAAGGGCTCTCAGTGAACATTGTACAGATTGCTGTTTTGCGGTAACTGGCAGCGTTTGGCTGCATATCGCTGCTCTTTGTCGTTTGGAAAGTATGTGGGTGGGAGAGCAGATTTTTTTTTTTTTTTTTTTTTTTATATAGTATAGTTCTTGGTGGTGAGTTTGAGGCTTATCTGAGCTAACTGATGTTTGTTTAGAAGGTCAAATCTCTTCGCGTTGTTATCCTGGGAGCTGGGGGTTAGTTGAATGTTTTCTTATTTGTTTGTGTTTCTGTTTTTTTTTCCTGTGTACACTACTTCTGTAGAAGCACTTGGCAACTGCATATTTGCTCTGAAGTATTTTCAAATACTCTTCTCTGCAGAGAGATCAAGAATTTCTGAAGTCTCTGTTTGTCCTGGTGTACCACGACTCTGTCTTCCCTCTCCTCCAGTCCACTTTCCTCCCTGCGTACAAGTGGGCTGAGGAAGAGTCTGAAGCATCTCGCTGGAAGGCGATTGCTGACTTTTTGAAAAAAAGCCGAGAGAATGATGGTGCACTTCAGTACCTGCTGTCGTCAGAAAACACTCACAAAGCCTTTGATATCTCAGAGCTAGCTTACGATTTCTTAGGAGAAGAGAGGCAAAATAATCCTGGAATATGAATGGATTATAGAAGAACAATACAGGCTACATAAGAACAGGCTAACAAATATAATAAATAAATTCTTACAAAACAGAAACTATGTGTACTATCTGAATTGTAATGAATATTTTAACATATCTATCATTTTGAGAGACTAAAATTATTTTATCAGTTTAACTAATGGAAATTATAGTTTAAATTTTCCCCTTTGCAATGTTGGACAAGGGGTTGTCTGTTGCTACATGTACCTGTTGTAGCCACGTTGAGTGTCGTATTTTGCTTAAGCTGAGCAAATGCTGAGGCAGCACTTTTATCCTCCCATGCAGCTTCCAATTAACTTCCAGTTTTGTTTTAATCAGGGTGAACAAAAGATTCTTTGTCCCAGTACCCCAGTAGACTGGTAACAGGCAAGGAAAATAGCAGTGATCTTTAAGAATGCTGCTGAGCAAGGTCAGCCAGGTTAGGAAAAAAAAATCATCTCTTGTCCAATCAGTGGACAGCAGCTTGCTCTGTATTTAGACTGTTCTACTGTTTTTCTTTCCCACTCAGGAAAAGGTTGGGTTATTCATAGGAATGTGCTTGACCCACCTAATACAAATAAAAGCTGGTGAGAATTCAGGGCATGCTACGTTTCCCCTGTGCACGGCCCTGCCATACGGTAGCTCCCTCTGTGCTGGCTTTCTAGGGCAGGCTAATGAGCTGCGGGGTATTCCTCAGGTGGACCGGGACCTTAAAGGCTTCTTTTCCCTGAGCAGCTTGTAACCACAGGCCATATGTGCTGCCTTGCTTCCACTGGGAAGTTATTAATCCGATTTCTCTTTTGTGCTGGAGCACCTGGATGCTTTCTCCACGGTGATGGGTATGTTGCCACCTTACCTGATCAGGTAGGCGGGCACCAAGTCACATGTGGGTTTAACTGCGAGCCAGGCACTAGTTTTGCCTGGTGTGAAAAGTTTTAAAATGCCACCTTTCAAAGACCACAGCATTTGTAAACTGGAGCCTCCAGAAATGCCACAAAGCACTTCCCTCCTGGGCCTAGGAGGGGCTCCGGCAGTAAGAAACATCATGGATTTGATCTTCGCTCTGTATTGTGCAAGAGGTTGGCACAGAAGCCAAATTCCTAGGGCATCACTTAGCTCTCCTAACAGGGAGATATGATATCTTACTAGGATATCGTCCTCCTCCTGCTGCGGAGTACTGCCAAAGTTAGTGGAGTCATGATGTCTTCTCTAGGCCATGAAGCAGAGATGCCACCTTCAGCCTTTCATCCTGCCAGTTATCAGTGCGTTATGGGGTGAGGCACAGTCCTCTGCAACAAACAGCATGTGCTTGTCGAATCCAAAGCGCATCTGCCAGGAGGTACAAATCAAAGCTGTCCCTGTAGCTGCCCTTCAGGCCTTTCTGGCTGCTTAGCAGCACATGGGCAAACCTTCCCATCTTTTACCAGTGTGTTGAGTTGTCTGTAAAAATTGTTTGGCTGCAAGTTTTTGAAGGCTGGATGTGCCCAGTGGGTATGGGTGTGCTCTGAACACAGAGCAGAAACCTGAACAGAAAGGGGAGGAGGTAACAGTGGAAGCAAAAATACTTCAGGCTTGAAAGTGTGCCAAGGACAAAAATTGATTGCAGGAAACGTTTCTGCCCCTGCGTCGTGTGGGATTTTTTTTATTTCCTCTCTCATTAAAGACCTTGAATTGATTGTGTGCTAGTGGCAGGGGTGGGGTCCCCTCGCTCTCCCATCCCGGTGCTGGTGGCAGGATCTGTGGAGCCGGCCGCAATAACTGGAGGGCTGCTGAGGGTTCCTTCAACCGGAGGAAGCGGCGTGGTGCCAGCCTGGGCTGGTTTCTGCGATTACGTCCCTGCGGGTGTGTCGGTTAAAACCCCGCACGGGAGCGGCACGGCGCAGGCAAATGCGAGCGGAGCGGAGCCAGAGCAGTCGTGGCATCAGCTGAGAAGAGATGGCCTCGGCGTGTCCCCCTGCGACCTCCACGCAGCCCATCTTGCCCTCCGGACCCTCCGTCTTCAAAACCGTCCCCTATGCGTTCATCCTACCAGAGATAGTGAGTATGCCGAGCTTTGCTGTGTTATAGCACCCCACTAATGGCTCTAGCAAGTCATGGGGCTAAAAATCTGGGAGTTGTCCCCAGAACAATCCTGAAGACAGCATTAATGGGAAGTAATGCTGCTTCTTTTAGCTTATTCTGAATACACAAAGGTGGTCTTCATGATGTGTTTTTTTGGAACAGCTTGAGGACAAGATACACTTCCGCTCCATCCCAAAACCCATGCGAGGGTCACCAGCTGCCATGGGGCTGGGAGAGGCTGCAGATCTGCCGGCACCTCCATGGCAGAAGCAGCTCTAGTTATTGCACAGAAATTGCTTGAAAATAGAGATAATTTCATTCTCTGTATTAAGTCTTTCCAAAGGCTTGAAGGCAGTTGGGTGTCTTGTAACGCGTAACATTCCATTTATCTTTCAATTGCTTACGGGTCCAGAGGGCATCCGGTGGGACTGGCTGAGATAACCACTGGTGTTCTTTGACACATTACACAGCGCTGGTGCCCTGCACCACCCATGCCCCACGGGTGCAATCGCTGTGGCTGGGCTTTGCTGTGAGCTACCCGTGGCGGCGAGCTCAGCTGCCCGCTGCAAATCTGGGGTGTTTCATCCACCGGTGCTGGAGCGGCACAGGGCGGCGTGAGCTTATCCAGATAACCCCGCGTGCTATTTGTGCACTGTAAATATTTTAGGTGGATCCAGAGCAAGCGACTCACTCTGGGCTCGTGCGTGGAGTCAGGAGGAGACTTCCTTGTGCCGTGACTTCAAGCCCAGGAGATTAATGAGCGGGCAGGGCAGGGCCGGGCTGACGCTGGCCGTTCACCTTTCCCAGCTAAAAGCACATTTTCTCCCTTCTCCGCCAAAGCCCTCAGGGCGAGATGTTTCTTTGCGTCAAACAAGGCAGCAAACCTTTCCCTTTTGTAAGAAAGGTTTTGAAGTATTTCCTAAGAGTTCAGGGAAACTCGTGCCAGCTTGCGGTGCTGCTGTCATGCCGGCATGCTCCGGGAGGCTGGTCTGCACTGCCCAAAGATGCAGGGCTCCCAACGGCTGCTGGGGCTGCCCCGGGAGGGAGGCCAGGAGGGACTCAGGGAGGAGAAGGGGCTTTCCCCATCCTGTGCTCATCAGTGGTGCCTGTGTTTGACCCCGGCAGTTCTGTGGGACCTGGGTGTGGATCCTCGTCGCTGCTACCTCCGTCTCCTTCCCGCTGCTGCAGGGATGGGTGATGTACGTGTCCCTCAGCTCCTGCCTCATCTCCCTGCTGCTCCTCTTAAGCTACCTCTTTGGCTTTCACCGTAACAGCGAGAACTGGAGAGTGCTGGTAAGGAGGAACTGGGACACTGGCAGGTGTTGGCAGCAGCAGTGTGGGCACAAGACCACTGTGGCTGGTGACAGGTTAGCTGGCCCTTCTGCAAACAACTGGCCCTTTCCTCCTTTTGCCTTGATTGGAAATGCCAAGGGAAGCTGTGCTGTGCCATGGGTGCTGCATGGGCACGGGGGTGGGTTCAGCATGGTACGAGGGTTTGGTCCCAGCCCCTGTCTGGGCATGTGTGTCCTGTTCGAGCGCTCGCACGTGCAAAGGACAGACCTCGACCTCGAGGCGAATCAGAGGACAGTCCCAGGCAGGCTTTGAATCCTCGCCGCTCCCTTGTTTTGCAGGACAGTTTGTACCACGGTGCCACAGCCATTCTGTACATGAGCGCTGCTGTCTTGCAAGCCAATGCGACCATCCGCTCTGAGTTTGGCCCCAACTCGCCACTTTACTACCAGCTCAACAGCGCTGCATCGGTGAGTCGCTCCAGAAAACCCCAGGCAGGCCAGAGTGCCCGCAAGTCCCCTTGGGGAGACGCAGGAGCAAATATTAAAGCCACAGCAGAGCCAACCCAAGCCCAGCAGTGTCAAACAGGTCAGAGCTTCGTCTCCTCATCTCTGTTGCGTTGTGCAGCCAGCATGGGATTCTCGGGGTCCAGCAGCACATAGACAGCCTTGCGTGGCTGCCTCCTGGGAAATATGGGGGGCTTTGCCTCTTTGAGCCTGGAGAGAGGTTTAGGCTGGGAGGTTTCCCTAGGTTGAGAGCACTGAGAGGAGATGGGCTTAGACTCTCGAGCTGATGCCAGTTTTCGCTCTTCTTCTCATGCAGTTCTTTGCCTTCATCACGACCTTCCTGTACATCCTCCACGCCTTCAGCATCTATTACCAGTGAGCCTGGCAGCACCAGCTTTGCCTCTGCAGGATGAGGGCTTTCCCAGCTCGAGGGATGCAGCTGTCTTCCACCAAGGTGTCCCTGCCCTAGCCCTGTCACCCACGCCGTGGGGATGGCGGTTGCTTCTTCACTTCATTGAAGGAGGGATTTTTGTACAGCTGTGCCACGTCGGTATGCTTTCGGGGACGTTTCGCGCCTGGCCCATGGGCTACACAAGGGGAGGGACGGGGTGCAGGCTCCGAGCCAGCTTCCCACGCCAACACTCCACCAAATATAGACAACCAAGAAAAGGAGGGGGGGGACATCACTGTTCCTTCAGCAAACAATTTCCTCTCTTATATTAATTTCCTATCTCTGGTTCAGCTAGATCACTCCCCAACTTACAAATTCATAACAAGAATACAATATTGTGTTCCTTGACTTTCATATAATTTAATTTGGTATATGCAGTACTTTAAGAATAAAGTGTCTACTAACAGTGTCTGACCAAATAGATTTTCACCACTATATAAGCTACGTTAATCAAATAAGCTCATTTTACTTCATAAGAGTTAAAAATTTCCTTTCAAAAACCAGAAAATATTCACAAACTTAGAAAGCTACAATAGACTTTTAAAACAAGTGAATCATGGAACTCATAACAAACTTTTAGATAGAGTATAAAATCACAGCATGAAAAGACTTATTACTACAGTTATTTACAGTACTTCTCCGGTGTCTGTTAACTGCCATTACAAAATCTGCAGCGCTGTCACCTAGCACCAGCATTACAGGTGTCCCTCCTCTCTGTATCTTCAGTGCTGGAGTGACTGGTAGAGGGAGCTCCCTCCTCCCTCTGCCCCAGATAATCCTCGGCTTCCAGAACAGCATTGACTCGCAGTACATCTAAGTAGAGAAGGTAGTCCTGGAGACAAGCTGGCAATGGCAATTCCCGGATAAACCGGTCCGATCGCAGGCGTTCGCTCGTTAAAATGGACCGGATCTCAAGACGACAAAGATGAGACAGGGAAGGAATGGAGGCTGGAACATTAAAAGCCAAATTGAACACTGAACAGGACACCATGGGATTACATCGCGTGCCTACAGCTACCTGGTTTAGCTGGATCCTATCTGAAACCCCTCAGCCTCTGGCAGATAACGAGGCAGAGTTCTGGATAGTGAAGGGCTGTTGCCTGCCAGAATCAGTATTTTCAGAATTTCCCTATAGGAGCTAGAAAAGTTACCTTCAACTTCTAGAAACCAAGTGTGAAAGAATCATTTTATCCTTAACCAGAAAGTTTCATCTAACCAGCCTAGAAGAGCTACCTGCTTGGTGAGATAAAGGCCTGTGCCACCTTACAAGAAATGAAAAGTTAAGTCTAGAAGTAAATCAAGCAACAGGATAACACAAGGAAAAAAACCTCAGGGATAAGTATTAAATGATAGCATGACTCAGTTGGCATATGATGCCAAATGTTCCAACATGTCGCTAAGTAACTTGACTTTGGACAAGCACCGGGCCAAAAGATACACAAACATGCCGCACATGTGCATTCGCTTGAACACAAACTTCCATATTATGGATCAACTTATCCTGATACAGAACTCTAGCCCCTCCAAACTCTCCTAGAGTAGCTAGGAAGGAATCTGTAGTATTAATTGCAGTCATTTCCGTATTTCAGTCTAGAAGGGTAAGTATGGCAGGTGTACAACTCCACAGGGTTACACGTTTTGCAAGCCTTCATCTGGAGGTGTGAACACCGGTTTTTCAACCCTTCATTTTTAGCTTCCTATGCTCACTCACACGACCAGCTTATCTCAGTTCAAGTGCTTGGTACTTCTCAAGCAGGGAAGCTCTCAGCACAGCAGCTGGGCTGCTCGCCCTGACTGCTTTTGGCTGAAAGAATGAACAAGTGAAAGCTTGCAAACTTGCCTCCCCCCTCCCTGCTTTTTCCTCTCTGCTTTCTCTCTCCAGCTTTGGTTACTGGATACTGTTGTAACACAAATAATTTTACTAATAGCAAAGGAAATAAAGAAAGAACTTAATCCACCAAAAGAAACCTTTTTTTTTACTCAAAAAAGATATCCTAATTAGCATTAAATATTCCAAAGGAATAACATCAACATCAGGTAGATATTTTAAAAATTATTACAGCCCCCTTTAAAGAAGAATTTGTTTTGAAATGAGTCACTAACAAAGACACTTGAGCACAATTTTTCAATAACATAATGCATAAGGCACGGCGCAAAGTCTGTATGTTAAAGCTGCTTTTCTGGAGGGTGAACACAGTGAGCTCTAGTGTTTTCCTGGACAATCAGTTATTGAATCTTTTTGGCTGGCCACATTTTGACTATAGGAGTGACAATAAACTGCTAGATTTGTAGGTATTTAGTATCATGATTTATATGGTTTCTATTTTAAATACGGTCAAATGCTTACAGAACAGGATAGACACTTCATTGGAAATACAAATCAAATTAAAAAACAGTAACGTCAGTGGGATATTGTCTAGAAAATGTAACCAAACCATCTTCCCTTATATTATCCAAGAGGCTGAACAAATCATTTCAGGAAGGCGCAAGTACTACTTTACTGGATTGTATTGAATTGTATGGATTGAATGCCCATATTTTATACCACATGCATTAATTTGAAGTGGACAAGATAGCCTAAACTGAGAATACCTACTTGAAACATGCTAACTCCGAACTGAACGATGTAATGAGTAAGATTCATTCAAATATGTTTTGCCTGTTTGTTTGTTTAGGGCAATGCTATTTCTGCTCCCCAGTTTCTAGACAAGCTATGTCTATCGACTATTGAACCTTCTTTGGCATCGTGCATTAGCACACAGAGCTGCTCCCCGCTTACAGCCTGGAAGCTGGCATACACGGAGAGTTTTTTCCCCTAACTGTATTGCTTACCAAAATGGCTCTTGGGAGTCCAAGTGAACTTCTCTTTGTAGTCTGAAAGGTCTTGCTCTACAGATGGAGGAAGTCTCTTCCAGTTTGTGAACTCCAGGATAAAATTAAGGGCATTCTTGCTCACAGAAAAAATCCTGCATAACAAAAACTCCCATTTACACAATAGCATAAATAGAATAATGGAAACAAGGCATAGAAAGCTTTACTATTTTCTAACAAATCCTTAATATTCTACATCCTAAGCACAGAAAAAGAAAACCATTTAAGGGAAATCCACAGTAACTCTGACAGCACAACCTTTTACTAATAATGGAATCTTTCTCTATTACTTTTTAAAAGTAAGTTTGACTGTAAGAAAAAAATATCTGCTCTGAAATGAAAATATCTCAGCAATAGGCAGCACTCTCTTCTGCACTAATTTCTTATTCCATTTCCACTTAAATTTTCATAAGGGGTCAAGACACCTGAGCATTATAAGCACTACCATCACATTTGAGGAAAAATGCACATATATTCAGCTACTTATTTATTTAAAACAAACAAACTGAAAAAACCCCAACCCACAAAATTTGCAAGTGTTTCAAACTCTCCTTCTACCAAAGGTCACATTTATATGTATTCAGAAATCAGTACGATTTACATTTCAAATCGTTAGCATGTGTGAAGAACCTTTAAAGCTAGCTTAACTGAATAAAATGTTTAAGGAGGTTTAAGTAACAGCAAGTAAAGCAATTGTTTTAGCATTATGCACGATGAAGAGCCATGCAGTTTCAACAGAGCAGCTTCTTGGCTAGGTGTGTACAATCCTGAATTTTCAAGTGAATGGAAATCTAAATGCTCTTAACACAGCTCTAAAAACACCAGACTAAAAATTTTTAATACACTTGCTTTTTACAAGAGATTAATGTCAAAAGTTATTTTATGTCCTTTCTAATTTTTATTATTTCGTTTTTCATATTTGACTGAACTTCTACACATTCACTGAAAGCCATATGGGAGAGAGATCTGATTGCCTAGCTTTCTTTAAGAAAATGGTGATTTTACTTTTCCCACTGGTAATTAAAATTGTCAGTGCTCTAGGCTGACCGGCTTATGATTATGCAATTGTTTTGCACAATGAGCCAGAGACAGTTAATAAATCATATACATAAACGTCATTTGCTATCTACTATCCTCCTGTTATTTTCCAGGACGGAAGAGTTAATATTGAAATTAAACTTACAAAAACATTAGTTTTGTAGATTATGATGTAAAACGCTATTTTAAGAAGTGGGGATTTAAACAAAGGAAGCAATTGGTATAAAAGTATTAGTGGATTACATAACAAAATACAAAGAAGCATCATATATTATCTACATGGACAGTGAGATTTGTTTACTCACTGAATTGCAATCTTGTAGTGTGTTTACTTTTGCAAGCACTTAGTCTTCTCTGACTAAATCTGACAGAAGCACAAGATATATCATGCTTTATATATGCTCCTCTGATTACTATTCAGAAAGCTGTGGATGCTAGAGATTAACAGAATCTCACTAAGTCATAAACGAATGCATTTAAAACTACCAATGATATCCTGACCATGATATCTTAACAGTGTCTGAAATGTACATCAATATTTAAGTAAACCTTAAAATCCTACTCCTGTCATACAGTTAAGTAATGCATATGAGTTTATACATCTCCCATGAGGTTGTTAACAGCTTAGATACATGGTAGTAAAATCTAAGCATCGTCTTCATGGACAAGAAAAAACATACAAAAATGCAAATACTTCATAATTTTAAATGTAAGTTAAATTCTGTAGTGCCTAACTAAACATAAAACATCACCAAGCAGTTATTTGTATGTGGAAGAATTAAAAACAACACAAAAAAAAGACCAACCCAGACTGGAATTTCGGGCACATTATTTTGTTTAACACAATCTCTAACTGCATCCGTTTCCTCTCCTCCTAGCCTTGGCCCAGCTTCACCTTACATTTGTTTCTGACCCTTCCTAACCTCTTCCTCGGTGCTTGAAATTCTTCTTACAATTACCATATTAGACACACGCACGCAATTTGCAACTAAATTCAGGGGCTAATAAGAGATGTTCGATACAAAAATTGTGAAATGATGCCTTTCTCCAGGGTAGCGATAAAGCAACTTCCATTCTGGCTTTCTTCCTAAAAGAAATTCCTTTTACTGAATCCAGCCATGACCCACCAATGTTTTATTTCAGACTGTCTGTAACCCTCACCATTCCTGATCACGGACTCTGATTACCAAGTTCTATCCTCCAAAAGCATGCGCTAAATAACATTGGCAACAGCTCTGTAGGTTAGCATACAATACTTAAGTAAACAAGGTAACGGTATCTGCTTACCAGAATCTGCGCATTAAATCCACTGGATTAAAACCAGCCAAGAGCAGATAAGGCAGCCACTCCTTGTACTCCTCATGCGCCTTAATTGTGTAATTTATGAACTCCGATAACTGGTCCTCAGAAGGCAGCGAACAGCCCAGCTTCAAGAAGCGTCGAAACAAAGGAAACTTTTCATGGAACAGGCAATATCCCAAATTAATCCCAAGTAAGGTGATCCCGTATTTCAGGAAAATATCAATGAAATAAAAAAACCTAGGAAGTGCACACAAAGAACAGGACATCCTGTTAGTTTTTCCCCAGCAAGCATCTACCATTTTACTTCTTGCTTCCAAGCAAGCAGATTTCTCCTACCAAAAATGCCCCCAAACTAAAGAAAAACCCAGCGTGCCATTCTGACTGCAGTTCTTTCTGGAGAGCATCAGTTTAAAATGTAGAACTACTTCAGGAGACTCCAGTTCCTACATTTAGCACATTTGTTCTTTCCTGAAAAAACCCTATGGTTCCAAACAGCTTCCAGCCCTTCAAAGCCAGCCTTTTGATCGCAAATAGAAACTGCCCAACGGCATCAGTTACTAGTACCTGTAACGCAGAGATTAGAGCACCGCACCGCTGATCTGCCACGTGCTTGCTAGAAGCAGAAAGCACCGTGTATGCTTTGATTAGGTTTCACCTTAAAAATACGCCACATGCAGCAGATGGACAAGTATGTGAAAATATCAAATGGAACTCAGGGTCCAGGCCTGATGTTCGAACTTGTTAAGGGTTTACATCCAACTGTACTCGCAGGAAGCTCTGCAACCTGCCAAACTGTTGTAAACACTTTAAAACTTTTTTACTAAAATAATTTTATCAGTATCAATTATACTATGGTAATATGCTAATGAATGAGATTATGACTGATAATTAGCGTGTTGCTTTTTAGTTCCCAATTAGATTGCACATTACCTCCTAGAAGTGGTTTTGAAGTGGTGATATATGTTACCTGCCTCATTTACAGCACATTTTAGTAGCTACCTGGTCTGCATCCCTTCCTACATTGTTTATTATATACTAAGAATAGGACAGAAGGGGAAAAACGATGTCCAAGGATTTTTAAACACACTTTCTAAGAGTCTGTAATGAAAATCAGTAATAGCAAACCCTATGCACTGCTTCACTGCACAGCTTATACGTCACGTATGGAGATACGGACAAGCACATTCTGCCTCGTACCCCGATGTGTGATTTCACATGCACCGTTCTGCGTCTGGATGAGTTCCTGCCTCAAGCAGTTCACAATCACCTGCAGCCTGACCAGAGACACAAGAGGCTGAAAGAAGCACAGTCACTGGGATGTACTTTCACTATTAAAAAAACAAAAATTCTGCCCTTGATTTCCCTCTTTGAAATCAGCCCTTTTAGTTCAAGGAGGATAAACTCGATCAGAGTATTACTGTAGTATTTTCACTTCAGGAACATGATGAATGACTGGCAAGTTATTCATTACAATTATGGCACTGTAGATGGGTGGCATATATTTGGTGAAGTTAAAAAAAAATTTTCCTAAGCCAACTGTAAGAATGTGCAATCCTGTTAATTAATAGCGTGCAACGAGTACACGCTTGACAAACACATATATTCAAACACATTCAGCAAACAATACCCCAGCCAAGTTAATTCTTTCTCCAGGGGAAAAACACCTCAAGACCATAGTTTTTAATTAGAACAGGCTTTCTTGTAAAAAATAATTTCTCAAATAGCCTCTGCCCACCTGTTATACAAGCCTCAGCTGTTTATAGGATTCAGGGCACCAAGGCACATCCTCTAAAAGTTAGTATTTTGGCTAAAAAAGTTTGCAAGTGATGAACTTCTGGTATCTAAGGACTGCTAAAATATTGCGTATTTTGATTTTTCTTCCTTAAATAAAGGAAATCAGAGTAGGTCACGTGTGGAAGACAAGAAGTCAGAATGAGAAACTGAAATCATGTTTCCAAAACGTAAGCCAGCCCCAAAAGCTACATTTTTGCATCTGCTGGATAAACTGCTTTTTAATGGGGGTGAACTAAATTCACTACTACCAAAACCTCATTAATTTAAATGGCAGCATATAAGCAATAAGTTGTGATCCATATACATGAGATATTCTGTTAGAATCTGACTTTTAAGAAGATTTAAAAGCCTTTATTGAAGATATTTTCCCTAATGCAGCACACCAGTCACATAACATTACTTCACATTAGTATTCCTGAGGAAGAGTGTCTACAAAGGGTGAACTAACTAGAATTCTGACAAAATATTAAATGATAGACAGCAGTCAGATGAAGAAAAAAGAAAGTTTCAAATGTATTCTCTACAACAAGAAATTTCTCTGTTGTTCTAAGGCATAAAGCAGTTACCAGGTAATTGTTCTCAAGTCTCAAAACCTAAAACATAATGACATTACAGCTCTATACAAAGGTCAGAACTGCCAAGAAGTGACTGAGATTTGATTCTCTATCTCAATTTGAAAAAATTTGAAACTGTGCCACTATTGAATTCTTTGAATGCTATTTTATAGATTGAAATAGTTTAGGAGGTGCATAAGGTGAACTTGGGGGCAGCAACATCTAGATCTTTTACAGTAATAGCCCATTCCTCCACACATTAGTTTCCCACAGAAAAAGGAAGAGGAGACTTCTGTACTAAAGGAAAAAAAATCAGCAGTAAGGACATGAAGAGCACCTCACTGACATACCATATAGATACACTTAGGAGTAAGGCTTTTATACCTTATTATTTTTACTCTAAAATTATAGCCTTTGCATTATGAAGTAAGCATTGTTTTATTTCCTGTTGGCTACCAGGGGTATACATCACTCACCAGGCATAAAAAGAAATGGGTCATGATCTAAAAGAGTATATCTTTCAGTTTCTCAGTCCTCCTCACAGCTATAGTGTTGAGATAATTCATTCTGCTTGTCTTATGCACAAGACTGGCATACAGAAAAGAAAAACACTATTTTCCAGTAATTCATCCTTACTGAAAAGACCCTGGCGACTTAAGAGTCCTTTTCACCCAATTACAGCATCGAGTCGTGTTCCCAGAAGACAGACACGTGCTGATAAGGCCTTCTGAAATCACGAAAACTGTCGTTATATTCTACAAGATGACTCTTTAAAGAGCCCAGCTTCCCCTCAGAGATTTTGGTGAGGTTCTTCAGCTCGTGCATGCAGTCCAAACCCTGTGCACCATTCAGATACTTACAGTTTAACTCCAGCAGCTCAAGCACTGAGGAAGGAGAGCAGGAAAACCGCACATTTAAAAGAAGTTAAATAAAAGCCAACAAAATTATGAATAGTTTCAAAACCTAAGAGGTATACTTACTCTTTTTGGAAGACCATACACATGGGTGATCTGCAGTCAAAGTTAAGGCACTCTTGAGCATCTGGACTGTAGCCTTCTTTAAGTAACATTTCCAAACATTCTTTATTACCACCGTATACTGCTGAATACACAGGGCTCACTTTGCCTTTGCCTTTGTCACAAATCCGATCAGTAATGGGTATTAGCAACTCCAGTATCCTGCAAATATTTTAAAACATTTCTTATTTTGTCATCTTACGTGATCTTATGATGGTTACAACTTAAGAAGAAAATCCTACCTGTTTATTCACTACTGAGTTTGTATAAAGGAACAACCTTTATCGTCTCTTACATTGACCTGTAACAAACACAGTGCTTTGGCATGGATTTAGGCTGGCAATAAATATTTTAATCTGAATCAGAGAGAGATATTTCCTATTATCCAATAATCCTTTCTACAGCAATAGAGTACATCTGCACATTAAATCCAGACTTCACAGAAGTCTGGAAGCAAACTGAAAATGCGAGGTGCAAATAAAATTAATACTTACTTTGGTTCAACACCACTGAGATACTAGAACAGAAAAATCATTCTGTTTCGTAGCTCACACCTCCGGTCCACATCCTTTCCAGCTAACATGGATTAGCGGCAAACACCAATTCCTTTGCTACTGGAACTTACTGGTGCTGCTCAGAGGTCACCAGTTACATACTGCTGCAAAAGCTACAGAGGCAGCATTTGATTTAAAGACATTTCTAGTACTGACAACTTTGCTAACCCACCTTCTGTTTCTGAGAAAATGAACAAAAACCAGCTTCCTCAGTTATCTACTACAGTCCACCCTCCTCGTCTGTTTGCAAAGAGGCATCAATTTGATGCACAAACTTTAATGACAACTCAGCTGATGACCTCCTTTTGCTAGGTGTTAAGATTAAGCATCTACTAATAATTTTAATTTTGCAGTTAGTATCATCATTAATATATTTGATTTTAGATGTTGTCACACATGTGCAAGTCATGGGGTTCCTGAGAGATGCTTCTTCGCAATGGCCTGCTACTCTGGGTTTTCTGCTACAAAAGCAACTTATATGATTGGGATTCGGCAAAGCTAAAAACACACTTCTGGAAGGATTAAAGGAAATGTTTGGTGGCTTTGATCTCCTGGCTGGTTCAGCTAATTCATTATTTGCATATGATTATCTCTGCTACTTAATGGTCAGGACTGTAATTCAAATTAAAAGCTGTTCAATTGATGTATAAAGCATATGCTATTATTATTTTTATTTTAAAATATAAAAGTGATATGGCTATTGAGTGAACTGGTATCTGATTCAGCACTGTGGAAACCCCTCTAAACTCGTTCGGATGTCAGTCAGACCCAGATTAGATGCTGAAGTCACACTGGTTGTTCACTTTACTGGCACTAGCAGACATTTAAAATTATAATTTCTAACTGTTTTCATAACTACAAATCAGCTTGAGAACTCATTTTTCTTTCTTTTAGAGCTGAATATCCTCTCTGTCAATTAGATTCTTGTTCCCAGAATTTTTTGCCTGAATGTCTTTTTAATCACCTACCTTTTATGGCCCATTTCAGCTGCTGCGTGAATAGGTAACTGCCAGTTATCCTCGTTGCAGTAGAGATTTGGATCTGCCCCTTTTGATAACAGCAGTTCCACGCATTTGGCATGGCCCTCCTGCGCAGCAATCAGCAGGGGAGTGGCTCTGTCCTTGGCTTGACAGTTTACGTCTGCACCTGACAAAAAAAGCCAATACTTTACATCACCACTGCACCACACAAAATGAAGAACAAATCAAAGTTAATCAGCAGTTGGTTTTCACAGAGTGACTGCACAACGCAACAGGTCTTCCACAGCAATAAGGAAACATTTACTAGCTTGTTGCTAACTTTTTAAACAGTCGGTGTTTTAACGTTAGCTCTGTCAAAGATCAGCACAACATGAGATGAACGTGCTGGAGGAAAGGCAATGAGCTAGGTAATCTTTTGATTGCAATTATTTTTTAAGATTCTCCCCCTGTTTGATAGATCAGTTAGTACTATTTAACTGGTCAGGCCATGGCTCCCTCAGGCTTAATAGTTAAGGCAATTAATTTTGATTGTAAGGATATATGCACTTAGGCACATAAAACCTGTTCATTATGTGAATGAAACTGCTGCTGTCGCTGTCACTTTATGAGCAGAGAGAGGTATCTTCACTTAGCCTGAACAATATCCTATTTACAAAAGAAAGGTCATCAATATCAGACCACGAATGTAGCACTATTGAGGGCTTCTAGAAGACCCTGATGATGCTTCATCTTTCTGTAGCTTTGATTTATTATTTCCGACCATTACTTCCTGAAAACTACATTAAATTTCTGAAACAAGATTTAAGCAATTAAGATGGTTTTGCATACCCATCTGCAACCAAAATTGCATTTAAAAATAGTAAAATTTGAAGTTACGAAGTGCAAGAGTAGAAGTAAAATTGTATATGGTAACAGGATGATGCAAGATTAAAAACAATGAAGCTAAATGAATGATCGCTATTACCATGGGATACAAGCAGTCTTAAACTCTCCAGCTTTCCATACTGAGCAGCAACAAACAAAGGTGTAATTCCAAAGTCATCCTTACATTCCTTGCTTGCCCCTTTCTCCAGGAGTATTTTCATTATCTCAGTGCATCCCTGAAATAAATGTTTTGATTCTTAACCAGCAAAAAAGTGGGGAATTGACATAATCTGTTTTTCCCAACATTCCAAACAGAAATAAGAAAAAATGCAATATATTTCAGTATCCCAAAAATGTACCAAAAAATAAATGTCAGAAAAAAATTAGACTAATTTAATTTTTCATTTCACATTTTCTCATTCACATGCTACATACAAATTAAAATTAAATTAGCTTATTAGAACCATTAAGCTAACATATTTCGGTTCCGGGAAAAAGTCACACATCTCACTGATGATGGGATACTAAACAGAACTTCCAAACAATCCTGGAAGAGATTCACCTCCCAAATACAACACGTGAGCTTGTGAGTACATGCAATATTAATAATACTTAAATAATTATTGCTTCCCAACATCAGCATCTCATGTAGTTTCACATACACTCTTCAGTGCATTGCAAGTCCTTCAGCATTTAGACAACCTTATGACTGCTGGGGTAGGTTAGGAAAAATTACCTGATCAAAAGGCAAACAAATAGGTAAATTATCACTCAAAATACACCAGTTACATGGAAATTGTATGATACACTTACAGGTTACCTGAAAAGAAGCTTGGTGCAAAGAATTCCATCCAGACCAAGAATGAGGTCCTTTAACATTGGCCCCATGTTGGAGCAGAAGCTTTACAATGTCTGCATGTCCATTTTCAACAGCTTCAAATAGAACAGAAGAAGAAAAAAATTCTTATTAACTGGATTTAAAGAACTCAATGAAAAACTCAAATGGTCTCACTGCTAACTTGCTGACACAATAATCACAATTCTTATAAACTTGTCTTATATATGCTTACTTGCCTTTTATATTTATACCCCCAGAACAGAGTTGGGGAATGGGAATTTATCCACAAAAATTTCAGTTAGACTTGTTAAAATTCCACCTAGACCGTGCTAACACAGATAACAGAAGCAAGTTTCTCTCCTCCCTCTTTCCTGTGGAATACGGAGACAATTCTGCAGCAGGCACCTAACTGTATGACAGTTGCAACAGCCTCCTGAACTTGTGAAGCCCTGTGGCTATCTTCCAATAAATTCCCTCAAACATTAAAAAAAAAAAAAGGTAAAAAACTGTTTTAAACACCTATATAAAATTAATTTATAATGTGTACATTTAACTTATGCTAATGCATTAATTGACAGAGTCTCCTTTAGCACCCTGATTCATCCTCAGGATTTTGCCACAGACAATTCTACCAAGGCACATTTCCCGTGTAAACGTAAAAGCTTGCTATGATCACAAATGACCTGCGAAGAGTTGCTACTGGTTGAATAATTTTTAGAGTATTAGCGCAGGAGCTTGCCAAAGGAGTGCCTCTGCCTTGTAGTACTCAGTGCCCAACACAGAGCTGTGCTATAACCCCATTACAGAGTCTGGACTAACCTGACCATAAACTTTTTCCTTTTTAAAGATCTCTTGGATACGCAACCCAGGACTGTTCCTTGGTCCTGTCTGATCTATGTAAGCACTTACACATACTGTTAATTACCATTGTCCAGTGTGCTTTTAAGTATGATTTCCCCAAAAGTGCTGTCTGTTACCAACTGCTTGAAGCAAATAAGCTATTTAATTGTTTAAAAATAAAATGTGGATAGACTTGTAAACAAATGTTAATGTGGCAGCCATGATGTTTGCCTCTGAGTAAAATAAGCATATGTAATCAGATGATTTCAACTCCGAGGATTTACTATAGCAGAAGTTTTAAGTGTTTAAGTATGTCAAACATAAATCGTAGGAAAAAAAACTAAAATAATGGACCTTAATTGCTAAACTAGAATTGCAAAAAGAATGAGGTCTTTTCACATAAAAAGTAGGGAGGAATTAAAAAAAAAGACTTGAAACACCCTTATACAGATATAGATCCTAGATCTTTTCTGTGCTAGAATGAAACAAAAGGCAATGCAAAAAACCCCATTTGGTTTTACAATTTTGTTTTAAAGCACAGTCTGAAGCAGATTTATCCACAAATAAAAACTAATCTCTAAACTCACTCCACCTCTGACTCTAAAGCCTAGTCTTTAGGCCACAAAAATAGGAAACATGGTAAGCAGGGAATGAACTCTGGCAAGTTTAAACTTAGTGAATAAGCTTTTCCCCACTTGTCACTTGTTCTGAGACTTCAAGAAGGCTTGTGTCACCTAGGAACAGTGCAGTGGTTGCTTCGGTAGTAACTTCATCAGGGTCAGCCCCCGCTTCCAGAAGAACACAAACACTTTCCAAAGACCCATGGCGTGCCGAAAGGTGCAGCGCACACATCCCTTCAAACGTCTTTGAATTTATGTAATCAGATGCAGCTACAAATGAGAATAATAAAGGGGAAGAAAAACTGTATTTAGCAAAGAATTACAAAACACAGTTATTTTCTTAAAATAACGGAGTTGCTTGAGATTTGTGGCCTACAGCGTATCCACGAATGCGCTGCTACCAACTCTTTCAAACAGCAGCATCGGTTATTGCTGGCCCTATGCTGATACCCGCCTTGGACAGAGAAGGTGGAGTAAAACAAATGTCATTCACAGACTACAACGTGCCAATTTGTCTTTACCGTAACTAGTAAGTACCTGTGATACCACACAGAAATTTACACAACAAGTTAGAATATGATAAATCCATTTAATTTATATATCGCAGGGGAATTTATCAGAAAAAAATCATACTATTTCACACTGAATTTTCCTTACCTGCACGAACTAGCAACCTCAGACATTCACTTGAATTGTGAGCTGCTGCTTCGTGGATTGGCACCCACCCCCTGTTATCTGGAACATCGATGCTGTATCCCTGCTTGATTAGTTTCCTCAGCATTTTAACGTTTCCTTCTCTGGCCGCAAGCCCCACGGCAGAACATCGATCGGAATAGGCTTCCGTGAAATCCATCCTTGCGTATGGCAAAGTCTGCAGGAGGAAGGCGGAGGGATGAAAGGGAAGGAGAGAAGAAAAAAATAAGAGAGATGCCTGTTAGTACAAAATACATAAATGAGATTTCTGTGTGGTCTGGTTTGTGGCTGTTGAGGGGAGTCTGGTTGTTTGCAGAGGGTCGGGGGGGTAACAGCTCCCCTGCTTGCACGCAGCGGCTCCGGGGAGGCACAGTCACGGAGGGCAGGGGGTACCTCTTCCTCGGCCAGCTGGGATAACCGCAAAGCTGAACTTCCGTGGGCAAGACGGGCAGGAGCCCCCCGCGCGCCTCCGCAAAAGCCCCGAGGCCGGTGGCACCTCAGGGGCCGGCCCCGCTGCCC
>NW_010554096.1:40856-90381 GCF_000687285.1 Phaethon lepturus | reverse complement strand
GAGCATCCTCAAAAGGTACAAAGGTACAAAGCCATTTGTCTAGCTCTCAAATCCTCACCCATCCTCACTGCTGTGCTGAGATGTCACAGCAGATGCCATGTGCACCAAAGGTAACACTTCTGCCCCGGCCGGCACCACCGAGATCTCAAACTGTGCCCACCCCGGGCCGTCGCCTCTTAAGGGTCAGTCAGAGCATCAGAGGTGAGACTTAAAAGTACGTCCAGTGACACAAAAGGAAGGATTGAAAGAACTGGCTTAAACATGGAAAAGGTTCTTACAAAGAGGATTGTGAGCAATTGTTTTTCATGTCCCTCAAGGGCAAGATAAAAAGTAATCCATTTAGTTCTTTAGCAAAAAGAGAAATAGCTTAAATGTTAGGAAAGCACTTGCAAAGAGTAAGGAGGATTTAGTCTACAAATGCATTGCGGAGAAGAGGCGGAATCCCTCAGAGGGAGTTTTTTAAGCACCGATGAGACGATTGACAAGGAGGATCTGGGAGCACTTGCTTCTGTAGCAACAGAGCTGCAGTGGAGCTGCTCTTCAGGCAGAAATAATACAAACGACACAAATGTCTGCCGTTAACACTGCTTTGTCAGTCAGTGTCACATGCTGCTGAGGTAAAAGAAAGGTATACAGGTAACCCAGGCAGAGGAGTGGTCCATGCATTCACCAGCTGCGCTCTGCCCAGGTATCTATCCACAGACAGCACCCTAGCAGGCAGGTGGGAGAAGGACACACGGACTGTCAGAAAACGATAACAACACTTCTGGATGTACAGAAGGATGTAGAGGACACGTGGCAAAGCCGTCACCCGTGGAAAAACACAAATGCAGACTTTTTGAAATGTGTTGGTACAGATCAGAAAAGTTATTGAAGGTAAATTATTCCTTTTTTTTTTTCTTCATCTTCTTTTCTTTTGCAGTCCTGTCATATTTTTTCCAAGGTTAATAGCACTGTCCCATATGGTCCAGCATGAGATGAAAGTCTTGTCTTATATGTTTAAAATGGCTCTCTCCATTTCTTTACTCTCTTTCATCTCTGACAGCCAGTCTCTTTTGATGGGTGAATCTTTCCTCTGCTGCAAAACGGAATAAATTTTTGTTAGCGCACCAACAATTTCAAAATCAAACATCATTTAAAAATCATATTTCTCACGAGGTGCTAGCCTCATCAAATTAATTCTAGGTAAAGGAAAAAAATAGCTTAAATACTGAAATTTTTAGTGCACTCCAGATTTTCCAGATGTGTTGGGGCTTTGTTTTTGTAGGAGAAATAAAGGGAGTTGGAAATGTTTTGTATAAATACTTGGAGCATTTACAGTTTAATTTCTTAAAGATGAGTTTAATTTCTTGGAGACGCAAAGGCAGCGCACAATATGCTACGAGAGGTTTCCACTGAAACATTATCAAGGAACATGTGATGTTGTTATTCTGACAGGTTGCTCCCTGTTCTTCTTGATTAGTGCTCTTTCAGTTAGTGGCCTGCCTTTTCGTCCTGCACATCCCTGATCACATGAAGCCAAACTCCGCATGGCCCTGCATCATGTGCCTCACTTTCACGAGCATTAGCTGAATGTTAGACATCTCAAAATCAGAGTGGCAACAATATTCTCCGTGTACTTTGCCTGGCTATAAATAGCTACAGTAAGTGGGAAACAAAGGTGAATTGGTTTTAACCTTGCCACTTCATTTATTTTTAATAATCATAATGATAAATGCAGTTGCCCTTTCCACCTCTGTCCAGTATATTGCACCAAATGCTGTAAGTTCTCTCATCCATATTCTGTTTGCCTTACAGAAGAAAAAGAAAGTCTCTTAAGCAGTGGAGGATTCTCTTGGGTCTTTTTTCTACCTTTCTCCAAAACACGTGTGCTTAAGCCGAAAAGGATCGTCTCTGCATTTGCAGCCAGCCTCACATGTTGCTCTCTTCAGTCATCACTGTGGTACTGTGACAGTATGCTGGGACAGTTAGCAACATTTCTCCTCATTGTCTGCTGGAAGCAGCCTGTGGTAGGTGGACATTTTAGGGGGCAGGAACAAAAAGAGAGAGATTTACAGATTTTGGAGACAATGGATATGGATCTGGAGATAAGAATGATAAGCTTGGAGAAATACATATTCTGTATTTGGAAAGCTCGCTCCAGTTTGAAATCCTTGAATCGATTTTAACTTTTATGGACTAGCTCCTTTGAACAGTCAATTCAAAGGCTTGCTTTTACACATCCATGGGACTGCTTACTGGAGTAAACATTGAATAGATCAATAATATTGATAAGATTAAGCTAATGTCATTGAACAACAGGTGCCCTAATGAAGGACTTATGTTATTTCTGTATCTGCATGAAAATGCATTTGGAAATTAGCTAGTTTGACGGCTTCAAACAGTTGTGTTTTTTTGTCAGGGTTATGAAAACCTTTTTATTCTAAATCTTTACAGCATAAATAATCGGTGGGATCTATTTTATCTATGGCATGACATATCTAATGAGAAGAGAGGCAAATACCCTTCTGATACAGCCAATCAATGCCAGCTAGAACCCCTCCTGATAAACCCTGTGATAACAACTTCTTCTATAAGGTTAGAGTTTCCTTTTTCTAAATTGCAGATTGATAGAACTTAGTCTGGGGCATTGCTGTTGCATATAAACGGGCAGCCCCAGCAAGCCAGACAGCTCCAGAATTAAGTCCTCTGTGATTTCTGAAGGCTTTGAGAAATTATGAGAGTTTGAAATGTGTATTGATTTACCAGTGTTGTTGTGAAAGCTATCTAATCATTGGCATAAAAGTTTGTTAAGCTGTTTAAAAGTGAAAAGCGGTTAAATTTCTGCCTTGTGCACTCATCTAAAACAACATTTCTGAAGCGTGGCTGTCAGGAATGTCATATGACCACCGTGTAAAAAATATATACTCAGCACTCTGCTGTATCTTAATTTCAATTGACAAAACCATAGCCGTGAATTTTCAGAGCCTCTTGTTTATAACTAAAAAAAGGTGTAAAATCTGCTGGTCTAAACTGTTGGTATGGAAAGGTATAATCCAGCTGGACCTGTTTTCTAGAAGCCCTGAGATTGTGGGACATCCCATTGCATTTAGTTTTATTAATTTCCAGTCTTCTACATCCTCACAGTGACATGTAAGGTTAGGTGAGTGGAGAAAACTGGTATATTTGCTAGGCATATGTCATGGAATCATAGACTCATAGAATAGTTTGGGTTGGAAGGGACCTTTAACAGTCATCTAGTCCAACCCCCCTGCAGTGAGCAGGGACATCTTCAACTAGACCAGGTTGCTCAGACCCCCCTGCAACCCGCCCTTGAATGTTTCCAGGGATGGGGCATCCCCCGCCTCTCGGGGCAACCTGTGCCAGCATTTCACCACCCTCATTGTGAAAAATTTCTTCCTTATATCTAGTCTAAATCTGCCCTCTTTTAGTTTAAAACCATTAGCCCTTGTCTTATCGCTACAGGCTGTGCTAAGAAGTCTGTCCCCATCTTTCTTATAAGCCCCCTTTAAGTACCAGAAGGCTGCAATAAGGTCTTCCTGGAGCCTTCTCTTCTCCAGGCTAAACAACCCCAACTCTCCCAGCCTGTTCTCACAGGAGAGCTGTTCCATCCCTCTGATCATTTTTGTGGCCTCCTCTGGACCTGCTCCAACAGGTCCATGTCTTTCCTGTGCTGAGGGCTCCAGAGCTGGACGCAGCACTGCAGGTGGGGTCTCACCAGAGTGGAGCAGAGATGCAGAATCACCTCCCTCAACCTGCTGGCCACACTGCTGTGGATGCAGCCCAGGATACAGTTGGCCTTCTGGGCTGCGAGTATACTTTGCTGGCTCATGTCCAGCTTTTCATCCACCAGTACCCTCAAGTCCTTCTTGGCAGGGCTGCTCTTGACCCCTTCACCCCCCAGCCTGTACTGATACTGGGGGTTGCCCTGACCCAGTCGCAGGACCCTGCACTTGGCCTTGTTGAACTTCATGAGGTTCATATGGGCCCAGTTCTCCAGCTCATCCAGGTCCCTCTGGATGGCATCCTGTCCCTCAGGCATGTCAACCACACCACTCAGATTGGTGTTGTCTGCACACTTACTGAGTTGCCTTAAGACTTCATGTGTAGATGGTAGAACTATAATGTCTTCCATGCAGTTTAACTGTAGAAACTTCTGCTATTTTTAGCAGGGATTAATGCAGGTAAAGTGGACACCTTTGTCTCATTCCCCCTGAAATATGAGCCTTCGAGCTGAATCCGTTCAGTCACTAAAGTGGGAGGTATCTCTTATTCACTTTTAATGCAATTTTGTAAAATACTCAGTAAATCCCATTGTGCCCACGATCTTAAATCAGCATTGCCATCCTAGGTAATTAAAGACTTTTCCAGCATCTAATATGAAGAGCTGAGATATAATCGTCATTGAAGCTTGAAATATATGCTGTTTTTAAAGATGTCTTGTATTATCACACGCACAGCACACTATTGTAAAAACTCTCTTATCAGTGTAAGCTTAAGTGGAAAATAAAGGCTCTGATCTTCTTGATAGCGTTTTTTGTTAGTTTATAGCCTGCAATCTTACTAAGAAAAGAGATTTCTCTTTATAAACTGCCAAGTATGGTTCTTGCCCTTATCACTTGCTGCTTTATTTGCACAGGCCACTGTTGAGAGCTGACTCCATGCAGCAACTTAGGTCTTTTCAAGTGTTGTTTTGTCTTCCTTCATTTTGTTTCTGACTTTTTTTTTAAACACGTTTCACATATCAAAATAATTGTGTAGAAACAGCTGATGTGGCTTCCTCAGAAGTGTTCTACTTTCCCAGCTTGCTGGTCTTCCCAACCTCCTCTGGCCTTCCCACCCATGGCAGCTTCGGGCTGCAGACCTGGAGAGCCTCGTCCTTGCCCTCTCTGCCTGCTCCCAACAGGATATTAATGACTTGGTTGCTGAAAACATATCCAGGCTCTGCATCTCATGACAAGAACTAACTTTGCTTTGCCATTCATAAAGAGTTCTTCTGTGTTTTCTCTCAGTGCTTTGTCATATCTGAAATCTAAATAAATGGCTAGAGAGGGGTTTTGTCAGGCGTTTTTCTTCTGAGGTGATTAAAGCCACATGAGATCCAGTTGACTTCTTTGGCATTTTTGTTAAACTGCACTATTTTGTGTATGAATTTGGGGATCAAATAAGAAGGAGACTAAAAGCAAAGCAAAAGAACCCCCTTGACTGAGATGATACATGCCAAAAGTGTGATGTGGAGGACAGGGTGCTTGTCTTGTCTGTGTTCCCTGAGTAGATAAACTGAAAAGCTTGTTTGTTTTATCACATTTTGTTTGTCTCAAAGTATCTTTCTTTAACCTATTTTAATTTATCATGGTTTAGCTGTGTTAGAAAGTGCTTGGGTCCTTTTTAGTCTTGCAAGGCATCTTCGGAGTTCTTTAGGTCCCATTTTGTTTACATCTTTGTGTGGTTTGCAGAAATGTGTCGGTTCCCCTTTATTCAGCTTTAAAAGTCATTACTAACCTGGGTTGTACTTTATGGGCGAGCAGCCTCTCTTGACTCCTCCTGCCAGTGCTTCTCTCACATGCCTGGCCTGGAGCACTCAGCCTTTGTCAGGGGAGCATCATATGAGCCTCCCACTCTCTCCCGGTCCCATCCTCAGTGCCCGCTCTGCCCGTCTCCTTGTACAGAGCAAGGCAGATTTGTCACAACCCTGCCACCTCGCCTGGAACAAGGATATCAGTGTCCAGCCTTAAAACCAGCTGTTACTTATTAAGGTCAAAGCACTTCAGAGACGACAGTTCTTAAAATAGTAAACAGGCTGCACATGTGACCGATTTACTATTTTTCATAGAAAGACCAAGAAGCCTGGTCTCCCTAGCTGCTGCTCCACAAAGCTTGTTTCAGTTTCTGCTTGCTTTTGTTCAATTCCCAGGATGGCCATGGGCAACTGAACTGCTTAGAGACCAAGGCACCTTTTAGTTAGCATCTCGTTCTTTGAGCAGGTAACTCCCAGCTTCGGTAAAGCACGGCCTGCAGTTTGCTGCAGATAGATGAAGCACCCCCAGAGCTAACAACTTCTCCATCGCCTCTCACTTCTGCCCCTACAACTTTTTGAGTAACCCCTACTAAATTAAAATGCTGTAGACGTTGTTGCCCTTTCTGTATGGGGTAGGTAACCCTTACCAAGGTGATGCTGCGATGTCTTAGGGGACCGCGCAGCAGGTATGCACGTATTTACGTTTTCATTACAATCTATCTTCACAGTTCTTGGTAACCAACAGTCTCTAAGACATTATTGTCCTATCAGTCTTATTCCATTTTCATACAGCTATCTTGTGCTGCCAGAGACCTTTGGGGCTTTTTTTTTTCAGCTATGTATATTTGCTAATGCAGTGTATATTATAAACCCCAAGCCCCTCTTTGTGCTGATAGATGGCAGAAAAAACATAAACACCTCTGGGAGAGTAAAGGGCAGTCAAGGATGCCTCTCGTTAGGAAGGTCATGCCCATCACATTTGTCATCCAATCCTCTATTTTTTTCACCTGTAGAAGTGTTTTTCAATCTTTTTGATAAGAGTTTTCAAACTGAGATGGTGGAGTCACCTTTGGAAATTTCCGTATGTAGGCTGTTACGTAGTGTTAAGGGAGCTTTTGCAGACACTTTCAACCACCTCCCCAGTGGATGCTGGCTGCCTGGCATCCTGGGAAGGCCTGGGATTGCACCTTGATGAATTTGCATTTTGCTGACTTAGTTTGTCAAGGCTGGATAACCAGAAAGAAAAAATCAGTTCATGAAGACGCCCAGGAATAAAAATGGTATTTGTCCCTGTGAGACAGGTGTTGTAAAGCCTGCTGATGCTAATGAAATCATCTAGCGTTAGAAAGCTTGTGAATTTGGACATGGAGAGGGAATATTCTATTAAGTGAGATGGCTACTTCTCCTTTTTTCTCCTCCTGTTCTGAGTTGAAGCAGATTTAGTGGGGCCAAATCAGTTTAGTATGCTCAAATTCAGTCAAATGGGTTTTAGGATATGTTTTCTGGGATCCTTTTTCTATTTTATCTCCGTTCTTTTAGGGAACTGATACTGAAATGACGCATTACGCAGGTGAGCAATGTCTATCTAGAGGTTTCTGCACATTTTTCTGTACGTAACTGTCTAATATTCAATATAAACGACTGCATTAGTGTAAAAAATATATTCTAAAGACCACATCTGGTTTTGCGCTGATGTGTTGAGCTGATTCCCTCTTGCGTGTTGTTTCTGCTCCCAAATTCAACAGCACTGCTGGCAAACCCCTAATCCCAGCTGCCGGCCCTGCAGAAGGCCAGGCTGCTGCTTGTGCACGGCTTCCCGCGCTCAAAGGACTCTGCTATTAGGAGGTGACCCCCAGCAGCTGCACCAAGGTGCGTTCTTCAGCTCACCAGCAATTTGCACCTGCAGTGGAAAAGCCCTGCCATCGCTTCTGCCTGTCCTTTCTGTGTCAAAGCCTCCCTTCCCTGCCCCAGGTTCCTTAATTAAGTGCCTATGGAGCCGTCCCCCACTGAGAGGTCTTTGGGGAGGGAGCTGTTGCCACCTGGCAGCACACAGGATGGGTTTGGGACAGGAAAGTGTCCAGCTAAAGCTGAGGTTTGGGATTCTTTGGGGTTCACATAAGAAATACAGAGCATCCCTTTGCCATCTGCTCCATGCTGGAAATAATGCAAATGTAAATGTCAGTTTTGCAGCTTACGAGCCCGTGACCCCTCTAGGCACACGGCCGCTCTGGCCGAGGGTTGCGCATCCACGGGGACTCGGCTTTCACAGCTGATGGCGTGGCTTCTGTGTCTGCCTCCATCCTGAGCTACTCCTGTGTCGTTCAGACCTGCGTTTGTCGCATCGGTTTGCAAGACACTGGCTGTGAAATAGGCTTAGGAAGGTCCTGACCCTTCTCTCCCTAATTCTGTCCGCCTGCTGCGGCACTTTAACTTGCTAGCTCTTTGTTTTGCTGCCGCAGCTATTTTGAGGGACCGCAGAAAAGGTTATTTTTCATCCCTAATCTAGTCCATGATCTAGTTTACTGTGTGGCTTTGCAAACAGGTCTACTGCCAAGCTGAGGGAGGAAAAGCGATGAGAACGAGCAGCGAGAAGGAACTTAGGCTGGCTTGCTGCCGAAGCCAGCATCTCGCAAAAGCAAAACCTTTTATTCTACGGGAGCTGGCCTTTAAATACCAAAGTAAATGCCATGATGCCTCTTTCTGAAGCCAGGTGTGAAGGTGTTTACAGGTGATTTCCCCATTGTAGATGGATACCTAAATAACCAGGGTGGTTTAAACAATGCAAGGCAGCAGCCGGTTCCTCCGAGGAGTGGATATCTTGGTTATCTCGGAGCTATTTCCCCTGCCCCACGCCAGCTGCCCGATTGTTCTGTGCCCTGTCCAGGCTGCTGCCGCTGCCGCCTTTATTTATCCTTATATTAAATGTTATACAAGATGTCGGTTATAGGTACAATCTGTTAAATGCATGATCTCTGATGTGTTACCGTCCCTCTCCGTACAGCCCACATATGGCCCATTGTTAACACAGATGTCAGCCCAGGAACAGCTTGCTTATCTCGTTACACCTCAGAGAGCGGGCAGCTCTTCCCTCCCAGCTTTTGCTCGAGTTCATGTGTCAGAAGCAGATCATTTGTTTGGGGCTTTGGGGATGAAATTAGTATAGCGATTAGGATGTGGCTGTGGCAAACGTCCACTCATTAGTCTATGACAATGTGCACTGGATTTATGACAGTGACAAGGAGTCAAAATAACACGGTAGGGTAGCTCCTTTCAAAGGCAAATTTAACAGGTGCTGTTTGCTGAATCTGAGTTGGTCTCAACCTGGGGTTAAATCTTGGGGCATTATTATCTGTAGAACCTCAATGCCATGTTAATAACTCTCGCTGCACAACCACTGTACAGCTGATAAGCAGAAATATGCTGAAAATGTTGTAAATAGTATCTAGAATTCCTCTTTCATCTTCTTTCACAGATGATTTCTCAGTTTCTCTAACACGATCATATGATGAAGCATGTGTCATTTTGACCCTTGAAAGCCTGGAAGAACATTAGCATCTCAAGTTCCTTTCCAAACACTTCAGAAATCCTTCTGCAAACAAACACTGAAGATATCTGGAACCAGCAACACATCACAACCCTTGGGTTAAGGTTTGGCTGATACTATCAGCCACCGATAAAATAGAAAACTGCAACCTATGTTCAAAGTGGTAACAGGGTCCTGTGTCAGCATGTCAAGTGTCCATTCATTTTGTACTCATGTCGTAGTATCATGTGGTCAGCTACACTGGATAAAATGTTATTGATTGACAGCTCAGTGAGTTTTGTTTCTCTTTTAGTTCTTTAATGAAGGCAGGACACCTATTGAAATGAGCCAGCTGAGACTGGGATTCACTTGTGTCTAAGCTCGATGACTAGTATCCAGTGCAGAAATGCAGGCATCTCTGGAGCGACAGTCACCCAGCCTGAAGGTGGGATGAATCAGCCTCTGGAAGTGTCTTTCTCCTCCTCAGAGGAAACCTAGACAACTATGTGAGAGTTGCATATGCTGTTTAGTCTCAAAGGTTAACAGCCATTTCCTTTAGATGCCTAAAAAACAATAAGGTGGACAAATACGATCAATGAGGAGTTTCCTCTGTAAATAAATCCAAAGCAGTACTAACAAAATATTTAGACATGGAGAATCCATCACAAGCACAGATCTGCCTAGGTCTTGCATCACTACTAGCTAAATCTCGTATCACTTCACCATTTTCAGCTGTGAATGGCACAGCCTTAAACATGTCTGCAGGTCTCCTTGCTCGGTGGGAAAGGAAGGACCCTGCAGCTGCCATATGGCACTGGGATTTGGGATCCCCTTGTACTGCCCCACTGGAGAACTTCAGTGAAGTTTCTCTGTGCCACAGTGACTCCACCTATAAAGTGCACTGACCTCCTTTGCAAAATGCTTTGTGCTCTGTGGCTAATGAGGGCACCGTAAGAGTTAGGTATTGGCCTCCCAAAGCAGCTACCAAGCATTCCAGTGCGTGCCACATTCATTTCCAGTATGCCTCTGGGCCTTGTTAGCTGGCCGGTATGTATTCCTCCCTGAAGCTCCACTCCTTTCTTTGCACCAAAACCAACATAGCACAAAGGCTGTGGGTTACAGGTGCCCTCCCACTCAGTTTCCCACTAATACCTTGCCTGAACAGTCATCCTTCCATTAACGGTGATGTGAAGAGTATTTCCGGACAGAGTCAGCAAGCCCAGAAACTGTATTTGTGGGTGAATTCCTCTACCGGTGCACGCTGCCATGCTTAATCTTCTAGGAGTGCTTGTAAGCCAGTGAGACAGGGTGTAGCTGGGTGTTGGTGAGCTGGACCAGCAGCAGTGGTAGGTACCAGAGCCTTCTGCATCCCTGCATTACTGTGATGCCCCGACACCACATATTCTCAAAGTGTTTGTGCTGCCCTGTCTGTGACTTACTCGTGCTCAGCTCTCTCCGCTCTGTTGCGCTGGGCAAAGGAGTGTGTGGCCACATCGTGGATCCAGGCAGGGAGCTAGCCTGGATGAAGTATTGCTGTAATACAAAAAAGGGAGGTGGAGGACAGAGCTGCTTAAATTAACACCACTGTCATCGAGGTGCAGCGTGGACTGCAGCCCATGCAGTTGTTTTCTAGGTCTTTGCTGTCTCCTAGAGCTGACAACTTCTGGCCGCTGCCGCTGAGAAAGTTTTCAGTTCCTTCAGCTGGAGTGTGGTTCCACATAGGTTTTTCAATTTCCTTCTACCAAAGATGTTTGAGATAAATTGCAGGTGACTGACTTACTAAAGGAGACTTACTAAAGGAGACACAGGGAATGCTCTTCTCGGCTCATCTGCACTGAATCTATTGCCAGCAGGTGCAGAGCATCCCCAGGCAGGATGTGCTTTGGGCAGGAGAAGGAGAGGGGTTGGAGACGGCTCCCCAAGCAGTCAAAAATACTACGGGATTACCTTTCCTACAGCTGCAGAAAGGGTCTGGCCTCAGGAAGCTCTGCACAACAGACAGGCAGCATTACATGTTTCGGAAAGGGATTTCCTCCTGGCACTAGCTCTTGAGAGCGCTCCAGCGCGCGCCCAAAGCTCTCGCATCCGTATCAGCTCCCTGGCGGGCTGGGAGCAGAGCCTTGGTGCTACTTGTGCCTTGCCCATCTCATCCCCTTTGCAGGGGGTCTTGCCAGAAAGCTGTTATCTCATGTTGTATGACTTATTTATGGTGATGCCACTACATTAAACAGCATTATCAGAAGTAAACCTGTCTTGGGAGGACCATGGAAACGAACCATTTGTGCACAAATTGCTGGTAGAGGTTAGGACATGCTCAGGTATGACGTTTCTGAAAAGACTCAACCTATATGTTGTGTTTTCCGCAGATGACTTTAATTCATATTCACTCGTAGCCTTCTTGCACTGTGTGATTGACTGCAGCTGGATAAAAAGGAAAATGTTTGCTAACTCCTTTTTAGCCAAGTATGCAACAGTATCTCGATTTTAACAGCAAACGTATCTTTAGAGGGCATCTTTTTGTTAAGCAAATTATTATAGATTTTGCCCAATCTATAAAAAAACAGTCTCAGTGTTCTTCTGAGTCTCTTTTATGATTTATAAGACAAGATATCTTTTAGATGTTCAAAATAGAATCATATTTTTGGACCATGACATCAGTTTTTATGCCATTTCACTCTATTTTGAGCTACAATTAAAAGTTCTTTTTTAAACAAACTGTATCTAATTTCTGTGCTAAATCAAACCAGGCAGTGGGGAATGTTTTTTCTTTTAACTAGAATGTCATTAGAGTCCAGACATGTAAGTACAATGCGGAATTGTAAGACATCTCTGCAACAAAAAAAAATGAATTGACTGCAAAGTCTTTGTCTACGCTAAAAGTGAGGGTTTTTTTGATAGAGAAATGTCAGCAAAGCCTCATGAAGAGCCACTACTTGGACCAAAATGAAGTGATTTACCACTAGAGCTTGTTCCAGTTTTCTGAACAGAAGCAGCAATACCAAGAACAATTTTGCCAGTCCAGCAGCATTTGCGAACACAGTTGTGTTGCTGGGAGCTGTGTGTTACTGACTCTTCCTGGACATCATCATTCCGGCAAGAATTTTGGAGCCAGGTAATGCTGCAATTAGGAGCTTAAGCCAACAGAATTAGTGCAGAAGTGGCATTCATTTTTACCAATGGAAACAGTATGCAGAAAATGTGCAACGAGTATTTTTTTCTTGTCAAATATTAAGTTTGTAGGTAGACCAATGTTCCAGTTGTTTTTACGATACTACATGATGGGCCTAAATTCCTTTACGGTATGCCTTTAAAGGGCCACACACTGCATATGTATATATGTTATATATATCTTTGCTATTTCTTCAAACATATCATTGTTCTTGGAGAACACAGCCTGTGGCAAAATTGAAGTTTTGAAAAGCAGCTTGCTTTTTGGGTTTGCCAGACAGAGAAACAGCATATGACCAGTGTCTCTTGCAGTAGCTGGCACTGCAGTTTTCACACACAGCTGGCACGGAAAGGTTAAACTGCATTTAGCTAAAATCCTCCAAAAACTGTTTGTGTGGATTTCTCAGCCAGTGATGACCCAGGGCAAAAATTCAGCCCCTTTGGAAGTATTGTCTTCAGCACGATGCTTAGACCTCAGGGCCTCAAAAAAAGTCAAGCCTTGAATTCCTCCCCCAGACAGCATTAAAGAAATGGAGCATTACCTGTGACCCAGGGGAAGGCTGTAGGATCTGGGACTTTGATGTCTCGGGCACTAGTCAGTGTTGATTAAAGACTGGATATGAGCTAAATGAGAGGCACAGGACTGTGCTTGGTTAGCTGGAGAAGGAGTCAAATAGAGCCTAAAATTATAATCTTAGATCTCTACCTTTGGTGCTATCCATGACTCACGGGGAGGCTCACAGGGTCATTCAGCTCTCTCTTGCGTTACTCCAGGTCTCCGCAGCTCCTGCTGCAGGAAGATGTCTCTTCCCGGCTCTGTCTTGGAGAGCCGTGCTCTGTGGTGGGGTGAGACCTGAGTTCAGTCTTTCATGTTAGTGATGGCTAGGACATACCCATTCTCCTCCACCTGCTGCCCTACTTTGTTGTGATTTTTCTTGTTTCTAGCCTCTCCTTTCTCAGATGCCCCGTCCCTGGAAACATTCAAAGTCAGATCGGACGGGGCTCTGAGCAACCTCATCTAGTTGAAGATGTCCCTGCTCGTTGCAGGAGGGTTGGATTAGATGATCTTTAAAAGCCCCTTCCAACCCAAACTATTCTACGATTCCCAGCCTCCCATCCACCTTTCCAGCCCCTTCTCCTGCCACGCTGCCTCACTGACAATTAAAAGCTAAAAGCAGTGAGGACTTTTCCCAGGTTATTTCATCGCCTGGTAAATAGGAACAACTCTGCAGGCGTTCAGGGCAGGATGCTGCTGCGAGCTGAATGTGAGAGACTGCTCCCCATCCTGACTTGGAGTGTACATCCAAGTAGGAGAAAGTAAATCCTTCTATTCCCATTATGTGTAGCAAATCTGCATCTCTGCTAACCCTAGGAAATCTCTCCCAGACACACATGAATTGCCTTCTTTGTTTGACCTGTTTCCTATCTATTAAGCAGAGGGGACTTCCCTCAGTTTCTTTTTCGTCTCTTTCATCTTTTCTTTTTTCTTTTTTTTTTTTTTTTGACTTCTATACTCCATTATAAATAAGAATTTCCTAATTATTTCTGATCTAAGCCTTTAAAAGTTTCATGTGACGATGACACAGTAAGGAAATGAAAGAAGGAAGATATATTTGTGAATTGATCTGGTCACCCTCAGGCTTTGAAGTGGGAAAAAATTAGGTCTAGGCAATCCATTTCTGATGTAAATGTTTCAGTCATATATCTGGAGCCCCCATTAGCAAAGGGGCAATCTGTCATAGACTCTCCCTATATGAGATGCTTTAAGCCCTTGTTCTGTGAAGAGTTGTAAACAGAGGAGGTGACTGTTAAATTGAGGGACTGAAAACACCACTAATAATGTTCATTAACAGCAAAAGAATTACTTTTTTTTTTAATGTAAAAGGGAAACAGAGAGATTTGGTTTTATTAATATCTGCAAGATTAAAAAAAAACAACACACAGCTATTAAGTCTCCAGAAAAATATATTACCTTGCAACACGAAATGTGTAATTCCATAGAAACAAACACACAGGCATCAACTGCAAAATGCTTGGGGGCATTCTTAACTTATCAGGATAGGAAAAAGGGAAAGTAAGTATAAATGTCACAGAAGCTATAACCAAAATTAAGAGAACATGCATGGTGTTTAAATCTTACGGATAATATGCTAAAGATTAAGTTGCATACTAATAACACACAGCACACATTTTAAAGCAGTAACACACAAATCAGATAAAAAGAAGAAAAAATAATTTAGTAACGTAATAAAAGTTATGATCACATTAATATAGATCTGTATCTGGTGCAACTCCTGTTCCCATTTTTAGGAGGCTGTTAATTAAGAAACTGTTATATTCATCCCGTTTTTCTCAATTGCAAACAAAACCCAAGGCCGCAGTTGCGTGTGAGAAGGATTTAACCTCCGCAAAATCCCACTGGGCGCATTAGACAGACAAAGTTTACTAAAACTGATGTCAGATTATAGAAATAACGATTCTAGCAGATACTCTTCTCACTGATGCACTTTGGCAGCGTTGCTTCATTGTTAATATCATAGGACGGAGTTGAGGGAGCTTCCCCGTGGGAATCCCACTGCAACCTCAAATATTAGCATAAACAGCTGAGTTTCTGCCAGGTTTGGTGACCCTGCAAAGAGCTGCTGCAAGCTCGCTCCAGCTTGGAAAGCAGCGCCGTCCTGTGAATGACTTGCTGATCATTCGTCCTGGCCTTTCATATACCCCTGGTGCAAGGTGGGAAGAAAGGAAGCCAATAATTACATCTGTTCCTCCAGATGTGATGGTGGAGCCTGTGGGCAGCCGTATTGCTTGAATCTCATTTGCTCCAATTGATTTAAATTTTATGGGGTCTTTTTAACGAATAGCTCCTGCTGTCAGGAGCAGAGATGCCTACATGGAAAAGTGGCAGTAATTGTGCGTGTGAACCACGCAGGGTCTTTCCTCACTGTTTTTTTAAACTCCTGCACCAGAAAGGTCACGTTTTGAAAGACTTGCCATAATTCCTAGATAGAAACTAGTGAGGAGAGACTCTTTCCAAAAGCCCTTCTCAGAGCTCCAGCACAGGTAGATCCATGCGATGCTACACAAGGCCCTGGCCCTCTAAGTCTTGAGACGAAGGCAGCAAGCCCGAGTGCCACGTTTATCCCCACACAGGACCTGAGAAAAGCTTGGTTAGCTTCCAGATTCCTACATTTTCCTGCCCGTTAAGCTGCCATACATCTGGGGTGGCTTGATTCTGCAGCCTATGTTTCCTGCAGAAAATTTTATAAAGAAACTTTCTCCCGCACTTGTCTGGAAAAGGCACTGAACTTCTGATTCCAACATACCCAGCATCACAACGTGCCGGGGAAGATGCTCCGGGCTTTCGCAGCCTTTTCAGGCACCGTCTGTCGTATTTGGATTCAGGTATCTTGTAATTTATTAACTTGCCCTCTACATACGTTGTGTGTCTCCAGCAGACCTAGTTTTGGAGGAGAACTTTATAATACGGTTTTGCAGAATGCTTTTCGCAGGCATCTCTAAACTAATAAGAGTTTCAATCAAAGGGAAGTGGTTACGAAGGAAAGGGTGGGAGAAAAGCGAAATTGCTGTAAAGTTCAAAATATTTCCAACAATTACTAGCAGGTTTGCAATGCATCTAAGTGTGGCAGTATGAATTAAGTCTTCAAGCAGTTCTTGAGCCCTCACAATACAGATTTTCAGATACATTTGTTTATGATTGGGGCTTACTGCATAATGCAAATAATGTAGCAATACAGCAAGCGTGAAGCATGACATAAAAAATACGATTAATGTCAAGCTCACGGATCCAGTGTCTGCATGATACCTCCTCAAAGCACCTTTCGCCTCTGAGTTACACATTTGAAATCAGGAAGACATAGCCTAATTTTCATTATCTTTGGATGCTTAGCAGTGTTTAATAAGAATGCAACTTATGCACGCGTTTTCTCATAAAGATCAAATCTCGCTTGGGAAACTTGATAGCTTTTCTTCAGTGGCTCTTAATTCTTTTGGTAAATTAGCAACTGAAGAAAACATGGTAGTGGTAATTTGAATTAAAAACAGCAACAACGTTTGATACAGTGCCTTACAAAGCCTTACTCTCAAAATTAATTCAGAATAGCTTGGGCATAAAAATTGCTATGCAAATTGAAAGCTGCAAGCCTTAAGCATAATCAAACTGGACATTTATAATGTTTTCACAACCAAAAAGCCTTTCCTCTTCCATGGGAAAAACTTTGCAAAACACAGTAATTCTTTGTTTGTAGAGCTGTGGTCCTGACATGAGAACTCAAGACTTTTTAGGAAGAGTTTATAGACTCTGTAACTGTTCTAGACACGCAGTCACACTATGGTTTCCTACACTGATGAATTCAGCTAAATCAATATTGCCTGGCACTTTGGGAGTTCTAGATTTGCCACAACTCTGTTATTTGGAACACTTTCAGGTCTCTGACAGACACACAGCTTATTCTCATTCATTTTTCTTGCTGTTTCAAAATCCCCTACATCAGATTCCTTTACTTGATCCTGTGTGAATTGAATAGAATTATTTTTTATATCATTTTTGATTAGTATAAATAAATAAATACATTTTGTGCACAGGATGCCAAGTTTTTAGCCATGTTCTTCTCTGTTCCCATCTACATACCTGAAAAGGAGCCCTAATTTCCAAAGGAAGAGCCTTCCCAGCAATCCCCTTTGAAGTATGTTCAAGATAGATACTTTAGAAATGCAGGTATTATTAATCACTATTATGCCACTGGACTGCTGAGCATTTTCTGCATATCCAGAGTCTGTGGCACTAAGGCTCAGATGTTCTTCCAGTAGCAATCATACCTTCAGACATATATATCTTTGTAGTTAAATACACTGTATTAAGAACATATATCAAATTAGATATGTATTTTCAGATGTATTTGTTTCCGACAGTGATGCAGTGCAGTAATCATGACTTAAGCAAATAAAAGAGATATTCCTCACCTTCAAAATGTTTGCAGAATTACTCAGTCCCTTCTGTAATGTAAATAAACAAGGCAAGAGGTTATATGGATAGTCAACACTCCAACCTGGTACAGGGCAAACGGGACGGAACTTCCCAATGCCAGGTAAAGGGCAGGTTACTTCTAACAGAGTTGCAATGACTGATGTGAACCTCTTGCGACTGAAGAGGCTTTACCTAGAGGAAAAGGCTGACTGCTTTGTCTGGAGAGGTGAGAAAACAAACACTGTTCCTAAACAAGTATCCTCCCAGAAAAAAGAGGGGAAGGAAAGCTGTCAAGAGGGCAATACTTTTGTCCGTGCATTGTGAGGCCCAGCGACCAAAGGGGTCAACTCTTCCCGAAAGTGGGGACTGACTTCTTGACCTCCAGAGGCAGTTCAGTGTTTTAAGCTCACCCGAGGGCCTGTCATTCAGATACAGGACAAGTTTGGTGGGGCCAGACATGGAGCTGCATCCGCCCCTCTGCCCACCTGGAGACCTCACTGAGAGCCAACTCAGGCTGCTCAGATTAGGGACGATGCTCAGGACCATCTCAGGGATAGGAGATGTCTCAGGAAACAGGAGTTTGCCATGACTGAGGGATTTTTGAATCTGGATGGACATTTTTTAGAAACCCTGTTTGAAGTTTGTCCAGCAATGAGATCCTATGTGTATAAGAGCCAACTGTGAGAAAAGTTACTAAAAGCTTTATCCCTGCTTTTATGGAGTCTGAGACTTGTTCGAATCAAGATCCCACAAACGTGCAGCCTTGGGTGCTTCCTATTCCAACTAGCTTTGATACAAAGCTGGGAGGAAAGCTTTGAAGATGGATTTTTCCATGGCTCTAGCGTTTATCAGAAGGGACTCATAACACAGATACCCTTTGATGAAAAGCTGTGGACTTAGCTTGGTGAGGGTAGTCACGCATTAGCTATGACTGCACCCAGAGCTGGTGGGAATTGAACCAAGCTCAGCTACAGAAGTCATTTCACCATCTGCTAGACTTTCAGAGGGACTAATTTGCTCTGGTGCAGTCCTGGCTATGCCTCTGGGGCTCAGCTACCTCCGTGGCTACAAGTGAGCGGCTCATGGGCTGAACCAGCATGCATGACAGGAGCCTGGCTGGAGGAGAAGCTTGCTTCGATGAGACATGACAAGGCAAAATCATAAGACGCTTGTTCCCACCCCTCTTCCCACAGCATCTTTGGTGATGTTAATTTTTAGGTCTCTCCATGAACACCTTCAATCACACTCCACTGACTCCAGCTGATGGTCTTCAGCTCCATAATATACAGCCTCTTTGAGGTGAGGTGTGGTTGAATGACATGCAAACGTGGACAAGGAATGCATTACTGCTTTCTCGTAGGTGGCAAACGTTACTTGATGTGGTAAGTTTCCCTAGCTAGGCTAGGGCCAACACCTTATTCACAGGAAATGCTCAATAATACTCACTCTCACCAGAGTTCAGTCATCAGACCCAGAAATTTACCCACTGCTGACCAGCAACACCTGAAGCCAGTTCTGTGCTGAAAAACTTTCCATCTAATACTTTAACTGCCGTTTTCAAGCACTGAAAGAGGGCTTGACTGTGCTGGCTCTGCCTGAGTGCATTATATTACCCGAGATACACTTGAGGATACTGCCTGAAAGACACTCATGCCTCCCATCCCAGCCGACACTTCGGCTATTGTGGGAGTCTCCCTCTGACCCAGAATTTCTATCCTGGCCCTAAAGTATCTTCTTGCCCCATGTGTTTCCATGAAAATTTTCCATGTTTATGAATCTGCATTTTCTCATGAGAAACCGCTTCATCAAAACGTTCTCTGTCAGCTACAGTTTTGTTTCACTTCAAAGACAAATACTATGGCAAGACCTGCATGCTGGGAAATTTCTAAGTTTTTATGTCTTGAATGTTAAAAGGAGCCATTTTTTGGTCTTTGCACACAACACATAATGCCCAGCATGAAGTATTTGAGGTAAACCACATTAAACTAGAATAGCATCAACAGTATGTAACATTTAGGTCTGCCTGAACTGTGACCCAGAGCTGTTGGGGTTTTTTTTATCTCATCATGAATTATGGGGTCATCAAAGTGTTGACTGTCTAGAATAGTGCTTAAACCCATATACCTACTTAACTCCTCTTATTTGCTTGCAAATAAAACAGTGTATATTTTGGGGAAGGGCAGTGTGAGCTATCAACATGCTGGATTGTTGGTGTGTTTGTCTGAGTAGGGGTGGTACAGAAGATGTTTTGTTCTGTCTAGAAAGCTGGGTATGGCTCATGTTCTGGACACGTGCTGACTCCCACATCACGTTGCAAATAATAGGGACCTAGCCACTCCAACGGGAGAGGCAAAGACAGCCATGTGCAAGGTTGCCCATGTCCTCATCATGCCTTGGAGGAAAATATACCTGCCAAGGCAAGCGGGAGGAGAAGGTGGAAGCATCAAAAAGGGTATATGGCAGTGAGGTACCCTCTTCAGAGCAAGTCATTTGAAATTGTCCAGCTATGTCTGTTGAAAGTCGCAGCTTTGCTGGTAGGTGGCTGGGCACTGTGCCAGAGGAGACAATCTTTGGGTCACACACCTTTGTTTCAGGTACACTGGGTCATAACTCTTATATGGCTTATCTTCATGGAAAGTACTACCAGGATAGTTATATTAACACTCTGACCAAAGTCAAGTGGGCTCTGCTCTTCCAGAGCAAGTTCATTATCTGTGCTGAGATAAAGATTAGTGGCCCTCACCATCACAAGTCACATCTTACTACGACAGACAAAAATACCTCTGGCTTCTCCAAGCAGTTGTCCAAGTCTCCCTTCAGCTTCAGGCACACATCCTTTTCATGATCACAGGATTTTCTTCCAGCTCTCACAGCAAAAGGCTTATTTATTTACAAAAATGAAAGGCAAGCTAGATTTTGAGATGTGTATATGCTGTAGATCAGTGTACCAGCCCAGTCTAAGCTCTCAGAAATAATGCTAAGCCTTTTATCTTGAAACTGGGCTACCTCTGATAAAGCATTTTGGTCCAGTGTGTGTGCAAATTTGTGCTATTTTAATCCTGGTGATATCACAGCTCTCTCTGTGGACTGTCATTCCAAGCATGGAGCATCTTCTGATGTTAAACAGCAGCTACAAAGATTAAACATTTAAAATCAGCAGGTCTGGATAATCTGCACCTGTGATTTTTAAGACAGCTAACTGAAGAGAACTGAGGAGCAGAAATGGTGATTTTCAGCATATTGGAAAACTTCCAGCAGTTCCCAGAAGACTGGAAGAAAGTCAATGGCATGTCAGTATTTTAAAAACCTGTAGCAGGAAGCTTGAATATTACAAGCATATCAGAACTATTTGGAAGCAAAAGAAAATGTTGAATTGTGAGTAGGACTTCATTTTAAGGATAGAAATAAAACTGTTTCAAATCAAGATTGGTTTACAGAAAACAAATCTTGCAAAACTAAAATACTGTCTTTTTGTAATGAGACTGGCCATTGCTGGGGACAAGTTACTAAAGTAAAGGGAGAAGACTACTACGACTACTATTTTTGCAGATATTTTAAAGCATCAGAAATTTCATGTTTAGACTGAGACTGAAAAAGATAAAGAAATATTTAAATTGCTTAGCCAAAACTTACAGAAATAACTCTTGTGTTCCAAAATGACTAAACACTGCTGGAAAAACTTCTTTGCTTTGCTATCAATTTTGAAACATAAGAAAAGGTAAGATCCATATTGCTCACCCATGTAAATGGATTTTTGCATAAATGAGGCAAAACCTAATGATAGCAGGATAGTGATGGCTTTGATTGCTGCTGAGCAGCTCAAGTTATGCAAATATACAAATACTGTTTCAACAGATGAGTAAAGGGCAGTGGCAGGTAAGTTCACCGGTAAGCCTTTGTTTGGGATGTTCTTTCTCATATATTCTCTCTTAAATAGTCAGGCTGTGGCATTATGCTCCAAAATAAATACAAGTTAGTCATCTGCTGCACATCAGCAGTATGCACCAGAGGTTTGAAAGCTGCGAATACATTTTAAATGCCATTTTACAGTGTCTGGTTATTAAATAGGACAAAATTTTGGGCTCCATGCAGGAAGCTGCAATGACTGTCTTATCTATGAAGGATTCATTTAATTTGTGGCAGAATGGCTGCATTTCCCCACCGCCAGAAAAAGTGGAAGGAATTAGTATGGTCTCACTCCTACTGAAGAGGATGGGAGCCAGCCTGTGTGCATACATCCGTAGAGATGTTGGGTTTATGTTGGTCCGAACTCACCAGACCTGTAAATTGAGAAAAATGAATGAATCCTTGTTAAAATCCCATGTAGACATTCCCACATGGGATGAAGTTGGTCTTATTGCATTTTGATTTAATTCACTGGTGGGTGTAGCGATCACCCCTCAGTCTCAGCTGAGAGTTTTCAGTAGCTGATGCCCGTGTTTCCCATTACGGATGACCCCGTGAAATGCAGCCACAGTCCAATGAACATAAAGGATCAGGTAATCACATGTAAAAAGTTGCTGGTCCTTGTCTGAGAGTTGCCACCATGCAGGTGGGAGATGTGGAGTTTATTTCACTTTTTACCAGTCCGGAAAGCCGAGGTTTAGGGTGGTCACATCTCCAATTCTCACCTAACGCCAGCCAAAGGGTACACGTCTGAGATCTACAAAGGTACTTGGGCACCTACCTCATATAAGCTTCCCATGGGTGTCAATGGAGATTGGAGACGGAGCCAAACCACTCTTTGCTGAGGATCGCTCCTTACTTGCAGAAGAAAGGGGTCACTAACATAGCTGTACAGCCACGACTGGTGTGTTAGCGAACACTAGTGAGAGAGTCACAGCTTATTTTGGAAGAAAGAGATCTTTTGCCAGGATAGCTTAAATTAATAAAATGGCCTATACTTGCCACTGGACTCTACCGGTGGTCCCATTACTCCTGCATTGAGGTGTACCCCGAGGTAGCTCTGGGTGCAACTGGGCTAGTGTTTCCCTTCGGATCAGGAGGGTGCTGTTGAACTGCATGTCCCAGTTTAGCATGCGTTGTGAAGCAGTGTTGGAAAGCACAAGCCGGATTCTTCTGGGATCAACCTAAATCAGACAGTGTAGATCAGAAGCACGCCCATGAGGTCCTACCACACGAAAGGGGGAATGGACCAGACTACAGCTAGTCTGAAGTAAAACTTCCGTAAACTTGTATAGCACATACATCGGGTCCTCTGCGCCAGAACTGCTTTGCTTTGCAGTTCGCCCTTAGTGCGCTGCACTGCTGCTGCTGCAGATATTGTCCATGGCCCCACACCAGCTTGGTGTGCTCATCATGTCGAAACGCCTCTGTGTAAAACAAAATTGCATTTTCTGTCCTCCAGCTGTAACTGAAAGAGCTGCATACCCACACAAACTCTTCTGTACGGAAAAAAAAAATCTTCTATTTGGGACCAAAAAGGTCTTCAAATAAATCTTGAAATAAAATGAAGGCGATACAGAGTAGAGATACAGAAGACAACAACGAAGCACCATAAAGCATTCCTCAGAGAGAAGTCTTGAGTCCCAGCCCATGGAGTATTTTCTGCAATGGGCTTGCTTACTCCTCTCCAAAACCCTCAGTATCTCTGACTAAATGGAATAATTTTCTAATGCACCTGCAGAACTGGGTAAGCAGGTGACAAACATAACATCCAAATCTTTTTCATCAGGAAAATGGAGTTTTACATAGGAATTTTTTTGCAAAAGTGGCTGCTTCATAAAATGCCAACATTTTTTGGAAGGCTCTAAGTTGGATAAAATTCACAAGTTTTTCATTTTTCAGAAGTTTTCAGGCTATGATCATTTTAGTGCTTAAAATCTGGGCAAAATTTTAACCAAAAAACCTAGTGTGATTTTCTTTTTTGCTTATGCATAAATCTTACTGGGAACAGGATCCATGTTAAAAGAAAACACAGAAGGTCTTCTCTAAAGTGCTACGGTTTACTACAACTGCCACAAAGTAAATTTATGGAAATTTTTTAAGAGCAAAAAAGGAATGTGTGAATTTAGATCCAGAGGTGAAACAGAAATGGAGGAGGATGTTGGCAATTTTTATTCCACTTGTAAAGTAAAAAAGCAGTGATTTTTGATGTACTTAGTTTTTAAAAAACACATCCATTGAAAAACCGAGAGAAAATATGATGTGCTCCCAGTGTGATAGAGGTAACTAAAATCTAGATGCATAAATGCAGAAGCAGATGTAGAAATACTACACTATTTAGAAAAAGCTAATGGGTGGAAACCTATGAAAATATTCAAGTGATGTTTGCATCCGCCTACAAGTTATTAGTTAATCGATACATAATGAAAATTCAGATAAGATGACGGCACCAAAAATCAAAGCTGTCGTTTCTGACACTGCTGTCTACCTTTTTAGCAGCCAGAATTTTGCGCATGGACTGTTCCCTTGGCAGAGAGAGGAATCCTTTTTGTTATATTTTCTCTCTCGCCTGCTTGCTGCTTCCTGTCTGCATGTGATGACGAGATGTCATTTCAACACACGGCGTTGAGACGTCTGACAACAGCCGCTACACCGTCCCAGTTTGAGCTTCTTTCACTGCCAGAACCAGGACACCTTGAATACGAAAACATCCACCCCACGGTCTGACACAGAAAACGTGAGTCCGGAGGCTGCGGGTGTGGGAGAGCACTGTGCTCTCTCGGGAAAGCACCCAGCTGCCAGCTGATGCTGTCCACGAAGCCGCGCCGATGCCACCAAGTACGTAGGTCCCAAGGTTCCCCAGCCGCACCGCGGAGTGAAAAATTCAGGTGCCCCGCATGTTGCCTCAGAAGGGCTGGGACGGCCTGGCGTGGAAGGCGAGCTTTTCTCTTGTCTTTCAGACCACAAAAGTAGTGACTTCCACTAGATTCCTTGTCCTGCCTCCATGCAAGTCGACGGCAAAATGCCAGGTGGTAGGATGCTCTTTAGGGTTCTCTGTTGTGGGCAAGAGCCTCCTTTGCAACAAGTCATGCTGACTAGTACCACTCAATTGTTTTATAACGTCAGCAGCCCCCGCAGGGAGGGTCTGTGGCCGGGTGCGTACGTGCAGGGCTACGGGAGCGTGGCCGCGACGGGAAGCCGGGCAGGGGCTTTGCGGCTCTCGAGGGGTGGCAGAGGGCACGAACCTGGGTTTGCGGGAGGTAGCATATGCAGTGGAAGGATGGGTGCTGTGGAAGGATGGGTGCTGTGGAAGGATGGGCACTGTGGAAGGATGAGTGCTGTGGAAGGATGGGCGCTGTGGAAGGATGGGCGCTGTGGAAGGATGGGTGCTGTGGAAGGATGGGCGCTGTGGAAGGAGCAGGTTGTCCCTGGGAAGGAAGAAGAAGGGGTAGAATTTCTTGCAACCGCCTCCTTGCCTGCGTGCCGTGCTGCCTGACTGCCGCCAGCGCCGCTGCTTGCTGTAGCCACCGGTGGTGACACCTCCGCAAAAATTCATCTAGCTGCAGGTGACGAAAGCAAGCCACGTCCATTTTGACATTAAGTTGTAGTGAACCTCAGGAGAGTCCAAGGACAAAGCCTGTCTCCCACTGGACACCAGGGCTTGGAAAGAAACCTGAGAGGTCATTTACACCACCCCACTGTCCTAAGACACTTTCTGCTTTCCCTGAACGATTCGCCAGAGACGTTCGCCCAGGCGCATTGCTGGGGACCCCTTAGCAATGTCTTCCAGTGTTTCATCACTGAGAACAGGTTTCCTATTGCCGAACGTAAATCCCTCTTGCTGAGGTTTAAGCCCCTGAACCTCTTGCTCTGTCCACCCAGAGAGTTTGCTCTGTCCTCCTTCCATTCACTTCTTACATATCTGAAGACCATTATTACATCTCCTTTCCATCTTCGCTTATTGAGGCAACCATGACAATACCAATGTTCTTTAAGGTTTGTAATCAATAGACATGGAAAGAAAAATCAATCAGATTGACTTCTTCAGGGAAGCGAATTCTTTGGCCTACTTTGTAGCAATGAAATTTCCTGACTGACCAGATTATTGCTCTGTGTGCAGGGGACGGGGAGGGGGGAATAGCTCTGGGCTGTGCAGATTAGGAGGGCAAGTGAACGCTGGTGTGAAAATATCTGTTTACCCGTTGCGGGGCGGGGGGGGTTATGGTACTTTTCTAAGGCAACTGAAGAAACAATTTTCAAACGTACTTAGCCATTAAGTGTAAAAAGCAAGACGAACCCAACCTCAAAAAGGACTTTAAAATGCTCCATCATCTTCAAAAGTTTTTCCCTGCATGCTGTTATCAGGGACTCTAGCGCGGAGCCACGAGTCCTGTTCATGCAGGACAGTGCATGAGGGGAAAATACGGCAATGGCACGTTTCGAAAGATCTAATTCCCCTGAGTGAAGCCAGCAAAGCAGACTCAGTGTCACCCAAGCCAAGCTTCTGGGGGAGTGGAGGACCTCTGTGCTTCACACGCCATGTCCTGCCAGCACAGGCTCTGGCACAGTCACCCCAAACTCTCAGAGGCAGTTTTTCAATATGAACAAAGAAAAAGCAGCATGAAGTAATTAATACACGGTTTTAGTTCACACACTCATCCTCTGATGCTTAAAAGCTTAAATGGAAGAGGGTCAGACTGCAACAAAAGCTGCAGTGGTAAGTGCTGTGAAGGGCTACAGTATAATTAGTGTTAGGTTGTATTTAATTCCGTAGTTTTATTGTAATGTCATTGATCAATAAAACGTTCTGAGATTTTATACAAATTAAAGCTTCAAAGCCTCAGTTCAGTATTGGTTTTATTTTTTAAGTCAGTCAGTCATCGATGAAGATGGCATATGCTTCCATGCTAACCAATTCATTATTCCACGGAAATATCAGCAAATAAATTTAAATATGATTAATTGTATTATGTTAATACTAACACAGATGCATGCACTTCCATTAACTTGAAACAGGGTATAATCAAGTAATTAAAAAATAGCCTCTGGATATTGGGAGATTTTTAAAGAACACAAAGACAGTAAAATTCTGGGGACTGAGTGATGACTGTACAGCTCACAAGTGCAACAAACAACCAGCTTTTCAACTTGCTGTTGGCTATAACCAATGTGTTTCTCAACTGTAATGCAAGATAAGAACACGACAGTTATTAATTTCAATGACTCATTAAATAATAGAGAACAAATGCATATAGCTTTATCTCATCTCTATAACCACCATAATCAATGTTCCCACAACTTGAAGGAACACTCTGTTGTCATTGACTGTCAAAATAAGCTACAGCTGAGAACTGGCTATGCTTCTGATTAAAATAATCTGGCAAACCGAAACAAATTAACCCTGTAGTGCAAATGATGAGCTCACTTCAATGGGTAAAAGCGGCTGCTTATGTGCAATTCTCTGGTCAGTGCTTAGATAACATTCTGCAGAGCAATGCAAGGAGAAGGGTCACGGTCGGTCGCCTTCCTGATGCTTTGAGGAATTGCGGGACATGGGATTTTGTTTGGTTTTGCACACATACATGCACCCACGCAAATAATCCAAGAAACACTCGCTGAATCTATTTCAAAATTACTTTCGCTGGGTGCTATACATTGTTTTCATTGGTTTCACTGAAAAATACTGATAAGCCAGAACGCAATAAATTCTATTTGTGAAGCTTACGGCCTGCTGAAGCAATATGTTAGTATGACTTGTCACAACAATAGCCTAATTTTCCTCTTTTAGGAAGGAAAACGTAGTCCTCTGGCAATATGCAAAATATTTTATTTTCCCTATGACAATTAAGGCTGAAGTAGAAATGTATCCCTATAGCTAAGGCTCTAACCAGCCGCAGCAGATTTGTGCTCAGTTTCACCTTTGATGAGTTATTCCTTAATCTTGCTCTGTCTGTAAAATTGTGGTAACGCTACTTTCTACCACTCTTTGTCTCATTCTTGGATCATAGCTCTTCAAGGGAAGAGCTGTCTCTTTTTATGTGCAGTACTGCCAACTTAAGATGTTTTTCACGTGTCTCATGATATTTGATGTTTTCCCCAGATCTTGTCATTATATGATAATCTCAGCATTCATTTAAAAAAGAAAAGTTCCAGTCCTAATGGCTGTAGATAAAAGCTCAAATATGGGCCATGCATATACTGTAAGCCTCAGAGAGTGGAAAAAAGGAGGATAACAATTAACAGGAACCCTATGTTTTTATACCTACCAGTAGATATACCTACCAGTAGGAAGTGATTGTGCCCCTGTACTTGGCACTGGTGAGGCCGCACCTTGAATACTGTGTTCAGTTTTGGGCCCCTCACTACAGGAAGGACATTGAGGTGCTGGAGCGTGTCCAGAGAAGGGCAACGAAGCTGGTGAGGGGTCTGGAGCACAAGTCTTATGAGGAGCGGCTGAGGCAACTGGGGTTGTTTAGTCTGGAGAAGAGGAGGCTGAGAGGAGACCTTATCGCTCTCTACAACTACCTGAAAGGGGGTTGTGGCGACGAGGGTGTTGGTCTCTTCTCCCAAGTAACTAGTGATAGGACACGGGGAAATGGCCTCAAGTTGCGCCAGGGGAGGTTTAGATTGGATATTAGGAAAAATTTCTTCACTGAGAGGGTGGTCAAGCATTGGAACAGGCTGCCCAGGGAGGTGGTGGAGTCGCCATCTCTGGAGGTGTTCAAGAAACGTGTCGATGTGGCGCTTCAGGACATGGTCTAGGGGACACGGTGGCGCTGGATTAATGGTTGGACTTGATGATCTTGAAGGTCCTTTCCAACCTAGTGTTTCTGTGATTCTGTGATTCTGTGAGATCAGTGTTTGTGTGTCCATTTTTAGTTGATTGTGAACCCTCGGTTTTGGGTTTGCTTCCTCAGTACATACAGCACAGAAAACAAGGCCGTTCTCACCTTCTGGGACTGAAGGAGCAGTTGGAGAATTCCCCATGGTGGGACCTCAGTCCTGCCTTTGGACATGGACCTCCTTCTGGGGCTAAGGCTGCCGGAGTCAGTTCGGCTCTTCATGTCTCAGTGCGCAGGAGAGGCAAATCTCGTTCCTGCCTGATCTAGCACGCCATTAGCAATGACCGTATGGTACAAGAGACTCGGCACTGGCATCCTCTCAACATCTCTTCTTTTTCCTTAGGGTAATTTTTTCTCTCTGGGTGTGGATTATTTTTTTGTGGTAAAATTTGGCACCACACACGCTGTCTGCGAGCACCTGCTGCTGCTGCGGGTCCACCCCTGACAACCACGTGTTGTTCGGCCGATAGGAGAGCTGTTTGCTCACCACTTGAAAATAGACCATTTTGTTTTCCCTTAAGCTTTGCCTTATTCGCAGTAGCAGCTTCCTTTTCCCCGTGACAAAAGCGTGTATGTATATGCACCATTTGGACCCTCGTTCAGCTAGTTCAGCCGGTAGTTCTCAGTCCGGATTCCTCTTGTGGCGGCCCACCTTGCCCGTTTTGCCTCGATGACGTTGTTTTCGGCAGGTTGTGTGTATTCTTTCCCCTGTGCTACTTCCTGTGCAGAGGGGCCCCGCAAAGCCCGAGCAGTTGCAATACCTGCCGTGGTACCTGTGTTTTCGGCCTGCGGTGTAACAGTTGACTCCGGTCTGCTGAAGAGCTGAACTGTTTTTGTGATTTCTGCTGCAGGAAGGTAACTCGATCCTTTCCTGCAAGTTTTGTGGTAGATTTGCACCGACACCCCAACTGAGGAACATGCTTCGGTGACTCCAGTGCAGTCCTTCTTCATGCAGTACTCAAACTGGCCACCTGGTATGGAAATCTTGTCTCTAACTTCAGTTTCCCCATCTGAAATTACACTTAATTTGCTGTTTTAAAGAAGCATGATATCCTTTGAAAAAATGCACATGATGTTTTATAAGCAAAATACCATTGATCTGTTTTGATTTTAAGCAGCATAAACTCCTTTTTGCCTTTCCCATATTGTCTGTTTCTTTGCTCCCGTGTAAAATTTACGCTACTACCTGGATGAAGGATAGGAAAGCGTGTAGAGTACAATGCACTAATAAATTAGGTCATGGTACCTGATGACTTGTAGCACATCTGTCCCTTTGCAGAAGAAGCAGAAACAGTGGAAAGATGCTGCACAAGTCCTACAGTCTTATTGGTCACAAGGTAGAGAGTGCAGGAGATTATCTGCTGAACAGCAATAACTATTCTAGGTTTCCCAAACTGTCAATGAGCTGTAGGCACCACGGTAAGTTTTTCTCATGTATCCCTATATATACAATACAGGTGTGTTCCTCCTGGCTACCAATTTAGAAACACCTAAGAGTCGGTAAGGAAAAACAGTTTTTTTTTAAGGAGTAATTAATCAGAAGCATTGTAGACATCTGGTTTAGGATTAAATGAATCATACACCCAAAGTGCTTCTTTTCTTCCAACAAATATGCTTAACAACAGCTCAGATACAGATGTTTTCATTGTGGCCATCTACATTTGATCAGATAAAGTTCACACCAGTGGACTCTTTCTGATCTGGAAAGTACTTTAGACCTCACAGATGGGCTTTTCCATCCATAAGCTCCTTTCAAAACATCCTTCCCATCAAGCTCATTATCTTCCCTAAAACTCAAGCTTGGCATTGCTTCAGGTAGAAGGAATTATAATTTCAATTTTATCATTACTGTCTTTATAATGGTTGGGTAAATAAGGCATTATAAAAAACAGCAGCTATTCTTTTGAGATTTGCACTTTGGATTGTGGCTGTGGCCTGCTTAGGTTATCATTTACTGTGATTTATGCTGAAGAAGCTTAAGATTATCTTCTTCATTGACATTTTTGCAAACTTCAACATGTGTGGTGTTAACTACAAGTTACCAACCTGATTTTGCATCAGTACATCGGTAGATCTGGCTTCCTCTTGACTTCCACTAGGATGGGACTGGGCTCCTGAGGCTCACTCTAAGTAACATTCCTAGAAGCAATGCTGGACATTTTCCAAAGCGTAATAACCGTCTCCTTATTTTTTAAGAACCCAAACCTCTTGTGTTTTAAGAGCATGGTAGCAGAACCACAGGAGCAAGGAAGGATGATAACAGGAAATCTTCTAAAACATATTTGAACTACCAAGTATCTATCACTTGCAGTTCCAGGGGAACTGCCTCGGGATTTTAGCAGGGATAGCGTACAGTCTCTGCATGCATGGGGTTTTTAAACAATGTGAATGCTGGCAATGTAAATGAGGGACTTGCCAATCTTTGTGAGAATTGTATCAGGCAGCGGGATTTAGAGATAGCTGTAGAAGCAACCTCCGTGTTGCTAGTGTCTTACAGTCAAGAACCTCTTCTTATTTCTTAGTCTAGTGACAACTTCCATCCCCAAAGCCCCGGACTTCTACACTGGCACTTCGAGTGCCAACACAATTTCTAAAACGACCAGTAGAGCCTGATACTGTAACATCTTGAGTTCTTCATGGTCTTACGTCAGTTCCTCTCCAGGTACACCAGGCTCAGCAGTAGCATTTTGAGTAAAGGGATTGCGGTTCTTCCCCCAAGTTTGCAAATTTGCCCTTGTGAAAGTTAAACGAAGCCTGGCTGACCTCTATGGTTTCCCATAATAGACTTTTTTTCAGTCAGAATAACAAACCTCCTCTTTGCGTCACATTAAGACCCAAAGACACAAACACAGGTTAGGGACACGGTTACTCAGATCTAGACGGACAGGAGGTTTTCCCTGGGGGGAGGATGCATGCAAGTGCAGGAGGTGGATATTGTTCTGGTGGAGCTACATGTTTAGCACAGCAGGAGCCAAAATAATCAAGGAAGAGTTGCAAAAAAGCCCCATGAACAACACTTGATGTGCAAACCCAGCAAAAGCATTGGGAGAGAACTCTGCAAGGCGGGGAGTGGCCAGCACAGAAACTTTCCTCTGGTGTGTGATTCCTCCACGTATGGCTCCAAGAAAAGGGAACTGTGTGTGGTCTTTATGAGAGGTACAGCAAAACAAGGAAATGCCATATTCCACAGTCAGCTTCTCCTTAGGCTGGATTCAACTTTCAAGACCCACATTACTGGCAGGTGACTTGTATGGAAGGAGCTAACTCAGTGATTGCACACTTCATTTCATCCCCAATGAAATGGCTGGGCACACAAAACCAAAACTGTCAGGGTGAAGAGACTGAGGAAAATAAAGTCCTGCATATTTAGGCGATCAATCGGTGGGATGCAGACAGAAAAATCAGATGTAATTGTGGGGTGCATTAACTCAGTATTTCTTGTAGTTGGAGACTACTCATGCTGTTATACAAGTGACTGTTATGAACCAATCTATGCTACAAGTCCACATGCAAAAATATGAATTCCAGGTAGGAGAAGGAATTAAAAAGAAGAGAGAGGTGGAGCACTCATACCACAAGAACAGAATAAAAGAGCATGGGTAGCTTGGACTAGAAAATCAAGTTACAATTGCTCTGTGTGTATCTGTTAAACGGCTTGTCACCATGTAGTCATTAAAAAATACGAATTATTTAAGTAAGATGGCAACACTGGCTCAAGGACAAATGAGAGGAAAGTGACAATGAATGAATAATTTTGACTGTGTGTTGGTTTTGTCTGGGATAGAGATAATTTTCTTCATAGTAGCTAGTATGGGACTATGTTTTGGATTTGTGCTGAAAACAGTGTTGATAATACAGGGATGTTTTCGTTATTGCTGAACAGTGCTTACGCAGAGTCAAGGCCCCACCCCACCAGTGAGGAGGCTGGGGGTGCACAAGAAGCTGGGAGGGGACACAGCTGGGACAGCTGACCCCAGCTGACCAAAGGGATATTTGAGACCATATGACATCATACTCAGCATATGAAGTTGGGGGGAGAGGAAAGAAGGGGGGGATGTTCGGAGTGATGACATTTGTGTTCCCAAGTATCCGCTACACATGACGGAGCCCTGCTTTCCTGGAGATGGCTGAACCCCTGCCTGCCCATGGGGAGTGGTGAATGGATTCCTTGGTTTGCTTTGCTTGCGTGCGCGGCTTTTGCTTTACCTATTAAACTGTCTTTGTCTCAGCCCATGAGTTTTCTCATTTTTACTCTTCTGATTCTCTCCCTCATCTCACCGGGGGTGAGTGAGCGAGCAGCTGTGTGGCTCTTAGTTGCCAGCTGGGGTCAAACCATGACAGGGTGGGAATAAAAAAGCACGTTGTCATCCTCAGATGCCCTACAACGTATTTCCAGTTGCAGTAGGGAAGCAAGATGTCTAAGGTTTTTAAGACAGACTTGTGACTAAGTAACAGTAGACAGCTTGCTAGTGTATCCTGCATTTGCTTTTTAAAAGAATACAGGCGAAAAGGAAAGGTCAACATTTTGTTGACAAGAAGGACTTGTCAATGATGGAAAAAGTAACCCAAAAGAGCATTCATGCATATTTAGAGCCTGAAGACAGGGACACTCTTTTTCATCTAGACCCCCACACACACTTTTTCTTCTTTTTTTCTTTTTCTCAAACACCATCAAAGAACAATTTGAAGCCAGACAGCTCCTTTCTGGCTTTTCATAGATACTCTTTGCCATTTGTAAAATCTGCGGGAAACAATCTAAAGCAATTACATGAAAGGTTGTACTGTGTTCAGTAATCTCACTCCCTGGATGAAAACCTGGCTTCAGTGAAGTCAAGGTGAGTACTGTCCTTGATTTCCAGCTTTTTTTTTTCAGTGTTTCTGACACTCACACATTCATGCATGCTGTTAGTCACCAAGTCTCAGAGAAAGAGGCAGAACCTGGTAGGATGATCGAGGGGTATTTATGCCCTAAAAAACAGCAAACATGCCAAAACAAAAGCGATGGTATTAGAATGGAGCTCAAGGATTTTTTTTTGGCCTTAAAAAAAAATTCTCCATCTATCCATGACACTGTAAAAGTAATTTCCTTGTGACATACTAAAACACTCAGCTAGCAATGTTTTTTCTCGGAGGTGTTTTTTTACTTTGTAGTCCTTCAATCTTCATTTGTGCCACTTCTCCTTCAAATGTTCTGTTTGGTTTTTGTTTATGTTTTCTATATTCCCCCCTCCCCCACTCCCTTCACCCAGCTGAAGTAAGATGTCCCCGGAAAGATAAAATATAAAGAAAAACACTTGGCAATTCAGATGGGTTTGAACAGTTTAATGTCCTTTCTAGTTTTAAATTCTTTAGAGTTCAGCCTCCTTCTTAAAAAGCATTTCTGATTGACTGACTTACCTGAGCTTATGCAAATCACCGCTGAACGCAGAGCAGCAAGGGTTATTTCCCTGAATAAAATCAGCAGACACTTAATAAAAAAACACATTTACATTTGTACAGCACATTTTATCTCACTGGATCCCAAAGCACCGTTGAAATGTAGTAGGACTTTGAAACTGAGAAATGTTCTTGAGGCGTTAATTCTTCTCCCATTCTCACTAATTTAGCCCACTGACATTCATGGAGTTATTCCTATTTCATACCAGTGGAAATCAGAGGTGAACCAATCCATCATTTCTTCCAACTATTTACCAGAGTTAATTAATTTATCCTGAAACATTTATTACCTGGCCATGAAAGCTTCCTGCATGTTTTCTCCAATTGCCTTCCTCCATATCTTCACAAAAACATGCAATCAAACAAAAACATTCAAAATGGGCTTTTCCCAAAGCCATAGCCATTTTGCATACAGCTGGCAGGACATAACTGCCCATCCTGGACTAGGTTTGCAACCCATTTCGTTCACCATTAAAATTATTGAGAAGAACTACTTTTCTGTACTTTGAGTTCAGCCTGTTTTGTCCCTCTCCATTTATTCCCCACTTTCATGAGCACAGGCTCATCTGAACCTGTCCTCATCCTATCCTGATAGTTGATATCCCTGCCTTTTTTTTTTTTTTTGCACTTCAAATTGATTTATAGAGAGGCTTATGATGTACACACACATCTACACCTACTAGTTATCTATCTGATGCCATCTTATAATATGTACTTTACATACATATGTACATGATTATGATACAGCTAACTTTTAATATAATTCAAATCCACACTCAAAAGAAAGACAACAGGAATATCAGAAACTATTGGGCGTTCCCCAATGTAGATATATACTCCCAGCAGACTCTGAGAAGGAAACGCTGCATATCGAGTAACTATCACCATTTCTTGGTAAGATCTTGCTTTTGTTTTCCAACACCTCATTTCAGCACCAGACCAAGTGACAACACAGAAATTTTTCAAGTATTTGCCTTTTCTTAAATGCAAAAACATTATCCTCTAGCCTGGAAGCAAATAGCAATGCTGTCATGATGTCTAGAACATCAGTCAGATTTTAAACCTGTTTTTCAGAGATTTCAGAGAAAAGGTTAAAATCTGTTGTATCAAATATTCAGGTAAAAAAAAATGAAACTGCATTATTGATATACCTGCCTGGTTTCCTTAGCATGCTTCTCACAGTTGTCCCTGCATCTGCCTGAATTTGTGCATTAGACTCAAAAAAATTGGCAGACAACAAAGCTTTCTGATAAAGATGTCGGCCGTGAGCCCCAGCCAAATGTCAGCAGGGGTCTTTTCATGGTCTCCGGCAGGAATTGGTTCATGGCTCCCTGGCATGAAAATGTAATGTATCACCCAGAAGATGTGGAGCTCAGCTATTAGAAGCCCTGAATGGAAAAATCACCAAACAGGCTTTGTTCTGTGCATCGAATAATAGTTCTGGATGTGTGGCCTTTGTTGTTAGTATGTTCAAGAGAGACACCTAATTAGATTAAGTGGGCTTTAAATAAGGCAGCAGTAATTGGCTGGCAGAGCCCCGTGCAGACCGGCCGGCGGTGAGGAAAGGCAGCTTCTCCCACATTTACCAAGACTACAAGGAGCTTTAGTGGCTAGAACGGAAGAATCGAAAACCAAAGTGCAGAGTTAAGAACCGAGGTGGGAATCGGTGCCTTGGAGGAATGAACTTGGGGAAAGGATGCTGTATTCCGGCATTTGGGGAAGCTCTCCTTCAGCACGCACATAAGGCCGTCCCGGTGGCACTGGGGCCATGTGGGATGAGCAGTGGCCATGGAGCAGAAGTAGCCCACAAGCCTGGTGCCTGTGGAAAGGGAAGGAGTGGAAAGGAGAGCCCGTCAGAACAGTCCGAAGCACTATTTGTCATTAACACCCTTCATGTTCAAGTCATGAAATGAGGCAGCAGATAGGAGACAAGAAGCTAGAAATGGTAATGCCGTTTGTAAAGCATGAGAAAAATAAATGCACTGCTGTTCGACTGCAGCTAAACATCAGCTCACACATGTCTAATTAATTAACACGGCAGTTAATTAACAGGACAGTTTTGATCTACCATAGCAAAGCTTTGAAATACAGTGGCTCGCCAAGTCATTTATTTCAGTCAAAATTAAAAGCAAATATTTTTTTATTGGCCCATTTGCAGAGTTCCATGTTACTCTAATGGCATCAGCGTGGCATCCCAGTCATCTGAACCCAGTCAGAACTAATCTGAGATTACAAAAGGTAAATAAAGGTTGATCTAGGTCAGGGACCATGAAAGCTGCCATGAGACGCCCCCGGATAAGCTGGGTGCTTGGTAAAGTGCAACTGGCCTCCCACAGCCTCTTGTTTGCTGGTTTGGGTAACTTCTCTCTCAAAAATCAGAGCAAGACTGAACAAATGAACAACTAGGCCATGAAGATGTTGAATTAGATTTTTTTTCTCCTTGAGCAATGCATCGTCTAACTTGGGATCCTGTATTTTAAAGGAAACACCACTAGCGCAGCTGAAATCCTTGGCTCACCCAAGCTCTCACAACCCTGCACAGTAATGCTGGGGTGGCTAGAAAAGTATGGGAAGGGCTCTTGCTGCTGATTGCAACCCCAGGACAAGTGTCTACAGCAGCTGTCAAAGTCCCCTTCAGTGGTGAAGATATTTTCCTCTCTAGGTACGGTCTTGCTCAGACCTGGTCTGCTACAGATCTGGGGAGCGGGATCCAGAGGAGAGGAGGAGATGCATATCACCATGGGATCTGTGAGGTGTCGTAACTTAGAGATGGTTCAGGGGCAGGTCACAAAAAAGTGGTTTAAAAATACCTCTGCCCTTTCAAGGGTTTTGTGTCACACCCACCAGAAGCGAAGAACGGAAGCTCACCTTACATTTTAATCAGTCTTTCCCTCACTTAATTTTAATCTGACCCTGAGTAATGCCCCCTAAGCAGATTCATTTAGAAGCAGATTACAGCATCTAATTTGCTAATGATGAGACATCATCCTCAGAATCACAATCTTCCGTCGGGACTTAGTAGACGCATCAGGAAATAAGATTAAAATGTGCTGCGCCCCTCGGCATTGTCTTACAGCTGCAGCGCTCGTCCCCCGTGCTCCCCAGCCCCGGTTCCAGTCCAACCTCGGGTGGGAAGGGACGTTCCTTGTTGTACTGGACTGCAGGAAATAAGCAGGAAAAGCCTGGATAAGGGTATGTTTGGGTCGGAGACGTGCGGGGAGGAACAAGGCGGTTCCTGTAGCTCAGCCTTCCAAGACCGGCCGGCTTGGGTCAGCGTGCAAGTACGGGTTGCAGCTGGCCCGTGCAACTGCGAGGTGTGTTACGGAGAGACGTGATTTCCTGCGTACAGGTGAACGATCAAATGCTCCCAGTTTACAGCCAGCGGGAAGGACAGCAGGTTTTTCATCGGGTTTTATGGCCAGGTGTGTGTGGCAGGATTTTCTGGGAAAAGCAAAGAGCAATCGCGGGTGAGCCTGGACCACTCGCAACGGGGCAAGGAAGGGAGGAAAGGGGGTCCCAGGGAGATCCTCATGTTTTGCTCAGGAATGGTGCTCAGATAATAGGGAAGATGTCAGAAAATGTAGACTATCCTCTATATTCTCTGGTTATAAAATGGTTCATGATTACAACCTGATTCAGCTTAAATTCAGTGGAAGACACAAATTTTTTCAATTTCTAAAGGATACTTTTGTGTAATGAAGTCTAACAGCTGAAGAATATAGAAGACATGAATGGAAAGAAATGCATTAAAGCCAAAGGTGCCATAGTATCTTCAACTTTTATCGCAAGCAATATAAAATTTTTCAGGAAGGGCTCCAGACTAAGCAAACTGAGTCAGCATCTCAGAAGTCCTATTAAGAGTAGCAGAGAGCTCAGAAGTATTGCAAAAGCATTTGATCAACAAAGAAATCTGTGTTCAGTAAAAGGAGTATTGCCAAGAGTCAAGCTGAGTCAGACCTGCGAAGGATATTAAAAGACAAAGCAAAAGGTTCTCCAGCTGCATGGAAGAAAGAGGAACGGGTAAGGAAAAAAACTGTAACAGTAAAGCAAAGATCAAGAACTAGCTTCCCAAAATTGCCTGGCCCACACCCTGCACGCCCATCTGTCGTGGTTTAGCCCCAGCTGGCAACTAAGCACCATGCAGCCGCTCGCTCGCTCGCCCTTTCTTTCGCAGGTGGGATGGGGGACAGAATCGGAAATAAAAACTCGTGGGTTGAGGTAAAAACAGTTTAATCAGACAGCAAAGAAAGAGGAAATAATTTTTTTTTTTTTTAAAGGAATACACAAAAACAAGTGATGCACAATGTAACAGTTGCTCATCACCCAGTGATCGATAGCCTGTCCCCAAGCCGCGATTCCTGCCCTTGGCCAACTCCGGTTTATGTACTGAGCATGATGTTATCTGGTAGGGAACATCCTTTTGGCCAGCCTGGGTCAACTGTCCTGGCTGTGCCCCCTCCCAGCTTCTTGCGCATCCCTGCACTGGCAGAGCATGGGAAGCCGAAAAGTCCTTGACTTAGTATAAGCACTGCAACTACTTAGCAACAGCTAAAACATCAGTGTGTTCTCATGCTAAATCCAAAACACAGCACTATACCAGCTATTAGGAAGAAAATTAACTCTATTCCAGCTGAAAGTAGGACACTATCCACCCCTTATCCCATACCATCTATGTCATGCCCAGGTCCTACACTTTTCAATACATTACAATTAATCATCATCACTCTTCCTGACATCACTCCCTTAAGGTGTGGGCCATCCCTCTAAAATGTCTGTCAAGTTCATTTGGTCCATGACTTTGGGCTCCATCTGTCATAATGGTCTCTCAGGGCAGGGGAGATGGTGTGTGGTGTTGTACTGTTGCATGCTGCATCTGGACCTTGTGTTTGGTATATCTGGGGCAGCCCATGCCTGCAGTCTGCGGGCTGAAGATGTTGATCTGGAGCAAGTTGCTAAGGCACAAGTTGCTGAAGCCAGTTCTGGTTCCATCATCTCTGCACTTTGCTTGATTTCATTAAAGTTCATTCCTCATTCATCTGATTGATTCTTACTGTAATACTGTTGATATGGCATATAGCAACCGTAGTAGTGATGACATACAATGTTGTGTAGCAATTAACATCACAGAATTCAAATCATTGGCTATTGTCACCCAAAATCAAATCTACTGACATTTTATTCCTAAAAACTGGGTATCCTGTGCAGGTCCCTTGATCTTACTTTGTTCTACGGCAAAACCAACTTCTAGAAGGATTTGGATTATTTTCTTCCCTTTCTCAAAAACTTCTTCTGCTGTGTTGCCCCATATGATGATGTCATCAATGTATTGCAGGTGTTCCAGAGCTTCACCCTGTTCCAGTGCAGTCTGGATCAGTCCATGGCAGATGGTAGGGCTGTGTTTCCACCCCTGGGGCAGTCGATTCCAGGTGTACTGGACGCCCCTCCACGTAAAAGCAAACTGTGGCCAGCACTCTGCCACCAAAGGGATTGAGAAAAACGATGTTAGTGACATCAATTGTGGCAAACCACTTGGCCACCTTTGAGTCATATTGAAGTTCTAACATGTCCGGCACGGCTGCGCTCAGCAGCAGCGTGACTTCATTCAGGCCACAATAGTCTACTGTCAGTCTCCACTCTCTGTTAGACTTTCACACTGGCCATATGGGGCTGTTAAAGGGTGAGCGAGTCTTCCTGGTCACTCCTCGGCTCTCCAGCTGATGAATCATCTTATGGGTGGGGATCAGGGAGTCTCTGTTGGTGCGATATTGCCACTGGTGCACTGCTGCGGTAGCGATCGGCACCTGTTGTTCTTCAACCCTCAGCAACCCCACCACAGAAGGGTCTTCCAAGAGACCGGTCAGGGTGGACAGCTGTTTAATTTCCTCTGTCTCCAAGGCAGCTATACCAAAAGCCCACCTGTACCCTTTTGGGTCCTTGAAATACCCTCTGCTGAGGTAGTCTATGCCGAGGATGCACGGGGCCGCTGGGCCAGTCACAATGGGACGTTTCTGGCACTCATTCCCAGTTAGGCTCACTTCGGCCTCCAGTACAGTCAGCTGTTGGGATCCTCCGTCACTCCAGAAATACAGATGGGTTCTGCCCCAATATGGCTTGATGGCATCAGGATACACTGTGCACCTACTACTCCGGTAGTAGTATTCACTACTCACTTCTTGTAAATATGTACCAGAAGTCCCTCCAAGAGGATCAGAAGATCATCCCTTCTACTCTGTCCCGGGGAACTGCCCGATGGAAAGTGAAGTAGCAATTTTCCTGGAAGAACCCGAACCCCCTTTTGTAATTGCTTTTCCTTGCAATTCACATACCAATGCTTCTAGGGTCGAGGTAGATTTTCCATCCATCATGTCCTCTCTGTGGTCATGGAGATCTAGGTCTAGATAGGGAAGCCAGAGAGATGCCTCCATGACAATATTGATCCCTTTTTTTTGGAGCCTGCACTGATGAAGTCAAGAATCTCCTGTTGTTTCCACTGCTGCAAGGCAACAAGGTGCTGGAGCCTCTGAGCGCAGCAGGGGAACCCTACTAGTGTTTGCTGTGCATCTCATCCATGCTGTGCTGCTGGCCATCTAGCCCAAGGGCTGGGAATGGTAACACACAAACATCTCACTGTACACAACAGGCTGCCTCTCCAGCCTGCCCAACACTAGACAACCAACAGGAATTTGTTGTTTTAAAATGTGCCTATGTGCCATTTTACAGCACATAGAAATATGGCATGATGCAGATATTCTCTTAGGTTCAGTGTCTGGTTGGCAAATGTGACAGAGCAAACCCAACTGCAATGAAGAGTTGATGTCTGGCAGTCAGGAGCAAATAAAGTGCATGGGGGCTCTTGGTCCTTGTGCTGTAGCACATGCTATCAGCTGTCACAGCAAGTCTCAAGAACTTACCTCCTAGAGGTTCTCATGATGCTGTAGTTCATGTGCGTACCTTGGACCAAAGATGCACAAGTGTTTGAATACATTTGTAATAGAGTTTTTCATTTAAGTTTCTTCTCATGCATCGTTTCCTTCACATGCTTTTGGTTCCCTTTAGGAACCAAAGTCACACGAAGTAAATGGGAACAACCAGAGTATTCACATCAAACTGTACTATTGTTTCAGACCAACTCGCTAAGGCTGACACAGCTGGTAGAGATGCTAAAAGAGGGCAAGAAAGCTGATGTTTGGCAGAGGGAGGTTCTTCAACAACCTCCATCAGCAAATGAGTTAATGGGAAAGAGGAGACTGGTTTTAAAATGGAACTTTGTACATTTCTGAATGTGATCGCATGATTGCAAGAAAGCTAATTAAATGGTTCAGGCATTCCTCCCTGTTCTATGTCCTGCATTGCAATGTATACCAACACCAAATACTGAGAACTGCTATGATCAGCTGATTATGCCATTACTACTTTCGCCTTTAAAAGCTTGCACATTTCAAGATTTACCAAGTTGACCATCGGTTTCCTGCCACTGGATCTTATTACATATTTATCTACTAGTTTGAAGCCTGCTGATGAATGTCAAAAGCCACATTCAGCTTTTGCCAGTGCCACATTTCCCACTGGCCATGCACAAATTGCCAGAAGTTGCCCAGAATCAGCCCTAGTTCACAGCAAAGTCCCAACAAGAGTTTCTGCAGAGTCTCTCCTGCCTTGTCTTGGTAGGTTTAAGTGACACATAAGTGGCAGCAAGGAACATAGCTTTATCTGCACCACCGAGGCAGTGAGGCACTAGCTTCAAATCCCCACCCTGCTTTGGGTGAGACATGCGTCCACATCTCCCACACCAACCATGAGTGAAGGGTGGCTGGAGCGTGCTTTGCTCAACCTCTTCCACCAAAAGGGCTGTAATCTGACGCAGAGGGATGTGCAGCCCTGTGGTGAGGGTGCGACCCCTGACGAGGAACCTGGCTCAGACCCTCAACTCAAGGATGCAATAAGTGCAGTTCCCCAACTGCTCAGGGACGTGCATGCCAAACCTTGCAGCTGCAACTATAGTTTTACACATACTGTGACACTGAGGCAAGCACAGGGAGGTGGTTGAGCTCCGAGGTCCTCTTGGCAGTAGCCCTGGAGGGCCCCAGCAACCACTGCGACGCATGGCCAAGCGAAAAATTGCTAAGGCAGGAGAAGGCACCTAACACCCACGTGCAGTAGCTTTAAAGAGCTCAGTTCCTCTTTAAGCTCCTAAAGGAGAGTCTGATAAAAGCCACAAGGAAACGTATCTCCAGCACTGTCATTTTTTAAAAGCAAGAAGCAGCATCAACTTTCCCGGGATCAATCTGCGGTGTGTCCGTCTGCCTTTCACTAATGCACACTTAGAGGTGGCATAAATGGCCCTGACACCCTGCAAAGCCTCCAGCCCTCCCACATCCCAGTGCACTCACGTCAGGCAGAAGAGACGGCCTCTCCTTGCAAGGGTCTGGGGGACCACTCCAGGGCTGCCGTCAGAGTCTAAGAGCATGATGGGCTGCGGAGACAGTTTGGACCCTTGTTCCGGGTCTTGGGAAAAGCCTGGGATTTGGTCAGTCATTGCAACACTGAGCATTGCGAAGCTTCAGCCTCTGCACAGATTTAGTCCCCTGTTAATTCAATATTAAATTTGCCACAGGAGATGTGCTTCTGGAGCAAATACTGTGTGCTTTTTGCGAAGCCAACAACATAGCATTGTAAAGAAAACATGAATCTAACAAATAGTCTTTTCTCAACAGGCATAAAATCCTCACAAATGCAACAAAGATCATCAGAGCAATTTAACCAGCAAAAACAGGGATGGGGCAGACACTGGCAGGGAGAGTGCAAGGCGTGCAGGAATGGTAGGGGGGATGGGGGAGAAGGGGACATACAAGGATCCTATGGCCATTAGACCATATTGTCCTCATGGACACAGAATGAAATATTTTCCTGCCTCAGAGGTGTACAGAGGCAGACGAAACATGCCTTCCTTCACCCTGATGTAAAAGCAGGAAGAGGGTAGAGGATTTGCTATGGGAGTCACATCATGGAATTAATTTTTTTTCTGTGGTTTGCCTGGAATTTTTTTGAGTGAAAATAGGAAACGGCTTTTTTTCTTTCAAGTACCACATTACAAAATAGTTAAGTGAAAAAATTAGGAAATAGGAAAATTAAGAGTTCCCATACAGTCTTCATTTGACTCCCTTTAGGCACATACTTTATAGCTTGGTCTCTACAACACTCTTTTTACCCCACGGGACCCTATTCATTCATTGAAGATACTGGAAAGACATACTGTGAAGCAGACAGTGGTTTACAGGCAGAAAGGACAGCCTTATGGTTGAGGCGGTTGGATGTTGCCCTAGAGGACTGGGGACTGAGCCTACAAAAGATTCCAACCTTGTGTGTACTAACCATGTCCGTGCCCCCCGGCCCTGATGTTTGTGGCATCTCGGGCTTCATGCAGAGCCTTGCAGAAGGTCTCAGTGCCTCGTGCTGGCAGCGGCGGGGACGACGCGGGGGCATCCATCCCCGGCAGGTTCTCCTGTTTCACCAGGAGCAGGCGTTTCGGCTTCTGCCTCTCTGCTGATTCATTGCTGCCGCTGAGCCACTGCATCCCACCACCTCGGGTTTCCCTGAGGCTCACCCTGACGTTTAAGGGTAATACACATCGTGGACCTAAGGCTAGGCTTTTAGGACTAATCATTTTAATATTAGGAACAGAGATTCCAAGATCGAATCAGAGGTAAAGCACAGTACCGTTCTGCACTTAAACCCACTCTGTGCCGTTTCAGTGTGCCTCACCGCCAAGTCCTCTAACGTGCCCAGGCTGCAGAGATGGGAAGTGAGCGTTCCCACAGCCATCCACCTCCTGTCCTCCCCTCTCCCTGCCCGCCTCCTCTCTCCTGAATCCTTTATCTCTGTCCTAGCTCTCATATTGCACTGTTTTGTCTTCCCTCTCCTAGTTTGCTTATGCTGCAAATGTAAACTTAATGACTTGAACTTTATAATTTTTTATTAGAAGCCCTCTTTAGGATAAGGTGATATAACACCTTTATTAAGTTGCGATAGCATGAGGCATACAACTGTGAAACATATTAATCGGACAAGCCTCCTGTTAATCTATGAACTCCAGTGAGTTCTCAGTGAGACCCATATGGACACAACACAGGTGCAACGTCAAGGTGTTTTGTCCACACTACCTGTCCCTGTTTTCAGTTTAAAGATTTTAACGTCACAACTATCACAGTAAACTGGGAATTGAGGTGATTTTTTGGGGAGAGGTGCTGTAAAGTTGTATTCATTAGTATTCATTAATAATTTTCCATGAGGAAATTAATAATTTCATATTTGCTGCAGAGTCTGAAAGGTACACAAGTAATTAAAAGATGGAAAGGTTTGAACAAGTATTAACTTTTTATTTCGAAGACTGAATGCGATGTGAGATTTGTAGGAAAAATTATCTGATAACCTAAGGACTGTGTCAAGAGACGTATTTGTGAGCAGAGATGTTAAGACTGCCTGAGGTGCCTTTTTTCAGTCATTTTCTGTTCTGTATTTGATTACAGAACTGCACCGTTCCTGTAACTTAGAAGTAACCATGAACGTATTCTAAAACACTTACTTCCAAGAAAGGAACATTTAGAGAGATTCAGGTGCCTAAATATAAGAAGAGCTGTCTAATGTCATTTTAGATGCTCCGAGAAGCCCGTCTGGCTTGCAGCTGCTGCTCCAGCAGGGCACAAATCCTGCCATAAATCCTGTGTCAAAGCTGCCAACACATTTAGATGACTCTAGCAACTGCCATCATCTCCAAAGGCATTATGTTTAGGTACCTGAATTTCCCCATTTAAATTACACTTGAACACTGAAAACAGAGAGTCATCAGATAAACTCAGATATAACTTCAGCCAGGATTTCCTAGCCACAGTGCACGATTACTCTCATTTCTCTGTTTCAGTCATTCCGGCTTAGCTTTGAGTTTATTGCCTCTCAGTGTCTCCAGGCAATTTTGGCGAAATGGCTGACAAATCAGAAGCGGCGGCAGGAGCGCAGTCTGAGGAGATGCTCGTCCGCGTTCCGAAACCGGCGGACGTGGCATTTCCACTCAGCCCACTAATCCTCACGGAGCAGGGGGTTAACGCCTCAAGCGCGCAAGTGCTGCCTCTTCTCACCCTGTTTGCTGGCTTATGCTGGTTTGGGGATTGGGTTTTTGCCAGAAAATCATGCCTGCTGTAGTCATGACTTGCAGCGACAGAGAAGGGAAAAGGCGGTCTTAGGGCAGGAATGGGAACAAGCAGAAGAGACGACAGGACTCTGCTGAGGTTGCGCGGGTACCCGTGACATTATTCCCATCAGGCAAACCCAGTCTGCGACGCTGTCTTTAACAGGAGGCGAAGCAGCCTATGCGGATACTGTAAGGATATTGCACGCTCGAAAAAGATGTGTTGTCAGAAGATTTAAGGTCTCCTGATGAATTTCCTTAAGCTTGTATGTGTTCCGCTATCTCTACTCTAACAGTATTTTCTGGTTGCAGAAAGAACCTTTGGCGTGCCTTCTTTAGCTAACACATGAGACTTTGCAGATAGAAACGATGCTAAACAATTCCTCCACCTAATTTCAATGGAGTTGAGTACCTAGACGTCTTTCTGCGTTTGGCCTCCAAACCCTGTTTACGTTAGAAAATGTTTAATATTGTTTCATTAGAGCAGTGTATCTTCCTTGCCGTGGGTCAGCTTATGTTCAGAAAAGAGGGTTTGTGTCAGTCCAGCCCATATTTTTTTGCCAGTCAGAATAAACTGTGCTAGCAAAAGGACGGTTGTAATTGTGGGCTTATATCTGCAGTGGAGTTTTCAGCACTATTCCTAAGTTAAGATATGATTTTTTTCACATTGCTATCTGACATCTATGCAGCCAACAGCTTGTAAAGTGCAGCGTAGGCCAAACAAGGTGAACTTTGCTCAGCTCAGTAAAGCGTTAATACCATCAGCAGCAACAGGCATGAGAGAAGTATATTCGCTGCTGATAGACATCAGAAAGCTGGTAAGACAGGCTGAGCTATTCCAGATGCTGACATGGAGATATATATTCAAGCTACTCTGACTATTGCTACCTTGTAAAAAGCAGTTTTACTTGAGGTGTCTCTGTGTGGATACTCCAGTGGAGAGACATCCCTCATTTCCAGCCACTTTGCAAAAGATGGGTCAAATATATTTTAGAGCAAGAAATGCCATGTTCTGACATTTCACTGTTTTAAAAACGTGTTGTCTATAAATATGCTTACACGCTGTGAGTAACAATGATGTTTTCTACCTCCCATGTCCTAGTTGCCATTTAGACCACGGGATCCTCCAAGTAGGGTCGATCTTTTTTGTTGTATTTTTTTTGTGCAGAGTGACCTTTAAGTTTAGCTGTTGCTATTACACCCCAACATAAAGCAAACTGCAGGCAAGAATATCAGTGTAAACATGACAGACAAGCCTTTTGTGTAGGAACTGTGATCTCTCCTTCCCTGTCTCAAAAGCACAACACATACCCCAGCACATGCAGGCACCAAAGTTTAAAAAAAAAAATGCTCAATTCCAAACTAGTTCCGCTAAAATTTTTTATTTGTGTTTGCCATCGTAATTATACACTTAACAATGTAAGATATAGTCTGGAAAGTTATGCTGGGGATGAAAAAAGCAGCATCCCGAGGTCACAGAATATGGTGCCCAAAGAGACGGGTATGAAGACTTAATTCCTTTATTACTCCTTTGTTCTGTGATATATTTTTCTACTAGCTTTATAAGCTCTCCGTTAAGAATATCAAATGGTGTTAGCTCTCTTTCCTTTGCCTGTCGTTGTAGGGTTGCTGCTGGAGCTCAGAAATTAGGGGAAGGACTTGGGAGCCCCATCGGCCACATTCCAACTCCGGATGGCGAGAGGACGGCAGGAGAAGCAGGCTCTGCTCTGGCCACCCTCACAGGACCTCCTGTGACTTCTGAAAAACCTCATTCTGCTGCTTGAAGCTTAGGCTATTCTGAGAAATGATATAAAAAGATAGTTTTTCTATCTGCACATCAGATAGTGTTATTTGTATATCCGTTATCTGGCGTGTTTTCCCCTGTTGCTCTGTGTGGGTCTTTCACACAACAAAAACAGGACCTGAAAAGAGCCTTTAAAGAAAAGAAAATATAGAGCCTCATAATTTAACAGAGGGGTTCAAAAGGAGGTGAGAAGCCAACAAGCTTAAAATCTGTTTGTTTTAGTCTCACTACTGCTTTCATGACACAGGACTTTAAATAACTGTAGGCTTGGTGACTTTTTAGTTCCAAGGTACAAGCCTGGATTTGGTGACTCCCTGTAAAGAGGGCAGAAATCGTCGCACCTGGCTCGAATGGAACCATCCTTGTCTTCATGTGACCATGAGCCTTATGAGTCCTGATCTCCATATTTACAGTATTTCACCGTGTTTTTTCTTACCACACATATATCTCTTTTCTTTCAGGTCCCAAATGATAAAGATCACAGCTCTGTTTTCATAAGAAAAGCCTGAAACCTGTAGCCTTCAGGACATGCCTGATCACATGGCAAAATACAGCCCTGTTAACAGCAAGTGACAAGAAGAGAGCCAGCAAACGGGACAGATAATACATCTGTCAGGGACCAAATCTGTCCACACACCGTCCTTTTCACTTCAGTCAACCCTCACTGAAGGAGAACTTGAATTTTGTTTTTTTATAACTGCTCTCCAAAGTGTGTTTCTTGTACCATAATTCTGCTGTACCTACACTGTAAGCTCTTGGGAACAAGGATCACGTCAGATCACATGCTTGCACAGCATCCAGCTTGAGGGCTAGCGTGCTATTGCTGTGGAAAAAAAAAAAAAAGTGTTAGGAAGTTAGGGGAAAAGCTTGCTGAAATAGGTATGGACGGGGAGGGGAGCAGAAGAGCCTTTATTTATACTAAGGACATAGGGAAGCAAAGCTTACAGTATCTATATTTGACCTTTCAGAATAAAAAGAAGAAAAAAAATCTGAGTTTGTTTGCATGAAGAATCAACGCTGATCTAGAGCAAAACCGTCTGTTAGAAACTGATGGTTTGAGGATTTGACCTCAGTCTGACACACACTGGAGAAATTTGCAACACTAACAGTCATTTGACTCTCATAACACACCACGCTGTGTTCACACAACCAGCCCAGATAAGAGGAAAGCCTCCCCCGTCTTATTTCTTCCCTTTAATTCATTCCTTTCATCTTATTTTTTGCAAACCTCTTTTGCAGTCTTGCATATGCTACACTAAATGTTCTTCTACCTTTAATGAAATGGAAAAGGGAGCTGCGAGAAACTGGGACTGGCCTGAAGATGCTGTTTCTATTACACTCATTTAGTCCTTCTAGGACTGAATGGAATATTCCTATGGCAATGTACTCTTTAATCTGCGTTAATTTATTCAGTTACACGGTAATGCCTGATGCATTGTAGTAATCACTGACAAATAGACTTGGTTTGAGTAGACAAATTGGATCTGTTAACAGAAGGAGAAAAGAAATCTCAAATCCAAGGAAAATAAAAGCCTAATTCCTATCTATTCATTGACAGGATGAACCTGAGCTCAGATCAAAAGCATTTCTCTGAATAAGCCGTTTTTGCAAGAACAAAGAGCTTGAGACAGAAAAGAGCGAACTAGCTGAGAAGCGCTTCCAGAATGAAAAATTGCAAAATTCCAAAGATTTGTTAAATGGAAAATAAAACTTGTCTGCTCAACTGGTCCGTCGTCACCTGCCCAAGTACAGAACAAGTACAGAATGACAATTCTTGAACTGCTGCTCTCTGACCATATCAGGTCTGCTCCTTCAGACAGTTTACCATACTGAAGAGGAAAATTGAAAGCTGACTGAAATGGACTGTATGGAAATGTAAAACAAACAACACTTCCGTTGTACTTATTGCAAATGTTCTTCTTCATTTGGATAGCGTAACTGCTTTTGAAAAAGTATCTGTATAATTAATGTATTATTTTTCATACGAATAAAACATAAAATTTCCTTAAAGCCTCAGGAATCATGCCTCCCAGATCCCATCAGACTGACCTAAAATCGGGAAGCGTGCTTAAAATAATACCTTCTGGATTTTTTTTATTTGCCTTTTAGATAGGATCTGATCTTCTAGGTGAAATTGCTTCATGTTTTACATGTTAAAGAAGCTGGAAATGTTATAGAATCATTATTCCAAGAATGTAAGTTTTAAGAAATGCATCAAAAATTATGAAACTTGAAATTAAAACATGAGATTTGGCAGCAGCGGTGAGCAGTAATTCACTCTTCCAAGCACTTCCTCACCCTTTCAAATAGAAATTGCTAATTGTGAGAAAAAAATTCATAAACGCAAATTTGTAAAGCATAGATCAAGCCAGCAACATATAATTCGTTCTCTTTTTTCTTTTTTTTTTTCCCCATTTAAACCAAATGTAATACTAATTTCACTCGTGTATCTCCTGTTTTCCGGCACTGGTCTGAAAATACATGTAGGGAACAAGCCCAGCTTAGCACCACGATGCCCTTGTCTTGTCCAAATCTGTGTGAGTTCAGCGGCAACAGATCACCTCGTTGTTTGCATACAAATTGATCCAAATCTATTGACTTCCTTTTCTGTAGTTCTCTCCCATATATTATGCAAAATTCAGCAGGCAGATATTATAATCAGCACATTAGTCACCGAGCAGACACCTCCAGTTTCCTTGTAGCTTCCCAAAGTCACATTCTGCTTCTGTTCTGAACCTCGAGTATTTCGCGGAGTCGGCGTCTGGGTGTGGGTACGATGAACCAGGACAAAATGAACATGCTATGATGAACCAGGACAAAATGAACATGCTACGATGAACCAGGACAAAATGAACATGCTATGATGAACCAGGACAAAATGAACATGCTACGATGAACCAGGACAAAATGAACATGCTACGATGCCACAAGGGACAACTTCTGCTGGCCCTCAGGTGCATGGGTGTTTATTCTGACCCTTTGCCATCTGCATCAGAGGAGCAATTGCAGGAAGTTGCAAAGTTTGGAAGGATGGTTAATAGACAAACATCCTCTCATGGCCAGTGCAATTCAGCCTTTCTAATGGCAATGTGAAAACTCAGAGTCTACCCATAGTTTTCACCGAAGAGTTTTGTTCTGACAGAGCTTAGGAGTGGTAGT
>NW_010554096.1:32333-40828 GCF_000687285.1 Phaethon lepturus | reverse complement strand
ACACGACGCCAGCACAGCACTCACCGGTGACTTCCCGACCACAGGCTGCTTCAATGATTTCCTAGAGTAGCCTGGAGAATGGCAGGCTGGGGGAAGGAGGGTACAACGCTGCAAAGTCAGGGTCTGAGCCCTCTGGAAATCTGGTAAAGTGTCTTCCTGCCTTCCGGCATCGGCCGCTGATCCTTCTCACTGGCACGGCAGAAAACTTCACCCCATCAGCTGGTGCTGGTACCCAGCCCGGGGAAGTCAGTCATCAGACCTACAGACAGAGTTTTTGGCTGCCAGAGCTAAAATCTTATCCAGTGGTTGACCTTACACCTTGCATGAATTCAACTGCTCTTCCTTTACGGAGGTACTCTCCAGATGTTACTGGGATGATGCTTCCCCTCATGTCCAGCTAATGAGCCTTCCTGCCAAGCAGAGAAGCAGAGCAGAGCACTCCCCTCCTTTCTGCTTACAGAAACATCCTGGGAAACGGTGCCATATGCCAGAATTTGAAGGATTTGCCTGAAGGATCCTGGGAGTGTGACTAAGCCCCTCAGGGTGTCTAGAAACACTTCGATTTTCTTTTAAATGTTGGAAAAGCTGCTGTACTTCGAGATCTGTGCTCAGAGCATGAAGGTAGCCCAAGGCTGGGGCGGCTGCCCCTGCTCCCGCCGCGATGCCGTGCCTCCGGCTCAGGGGCCGAGAGGGACAGGCAGGAGAGCCAGCAGCCCCCAGGCAGCCCGGCTGATTGCGCTGGCACACAGGCAGCCACCCTGACACCTCACTTTTCTCATTAAAAGGAGAATATTACGTTCTGTTTAAGGATTTCAGCGGACGCATTATCCCAACACCTTGTTATACGAAAGCGGGGATCTTAGGAAACATTATTAAAATAGCAATAAATGTACCCTTCATGCTGATTAGTGCGATGAAGTGTTTTTTTCCAGTGGTTATTCTCCAGTCCAGAGACAAATCCAAAACACACCAAAACACTCCATTCAGTTTTAATGGGTACAGGTTAGAGACCTTATCTGTTAAGACAAGCTGACATACTTATCTTAAGGTTAGCCGCACTGATCTGAAACTTCGAGCTTGAGAAATCTGTCTGGAAATCTCTTACATTCAGACTTTATTTTTTATCTAGATTTCTGGTCTGTTCTAAGCAAAATACCAGCAAACCCACTTCTCTTCCCTCTCAGTATGCTTTTGCCACTGCTAGTCAAAACCAGGAAGTGTAGAAATGAGAAAATTGCAGTGTGGGGACAGTGAAAGGTGAAATTCTTCTGAATATGTTCCGGTCAAAGGTTCGGATTTATTCTTTCATTTCATTTTTTGCTATCATTTACAAATTTGCAGAAACTTGTCCCCAAGAATGATCATATTCCGTGTTAACATGATGCTCTGACGTCTTCTGTGTAAGCAAGTTAACTCCCAACAACCTAAGGAGCCTTTTTCCCATCTGGTTTTCACTGAATTGTAATTACTACAAAACATTTTAGATTCTGATAATGATTTACATATTTTCTTTTGACTTCTGCTATATTTTGATAGCAGAGATGGCAAAATGTTTTACTGTAGATAAATGTAACTGTGGGTTTGTGACTTTACTAATGATCATGAGTCAATAGGTCTCATGATACCTAGAGTAGCTTGCTAGATAAAGGAATATACTGATGCTTGTATCTGCAGAAAGATATAATAGTTAGAAAAGCTTAGTAATGCTGACTGTTCCTCAGCTGTACATTGCTTAAGCTTACGGCAGGTCAGTTCAAAGCTAAATGCAAGTCCAGATGCCAATATCTGCAATTTGTTCCATATTCTCTGCCAAAAAAAGATCCTTCCTGAAATGTCCCATGCTACTGTCTCACCGGACTAAATACTGTCTGCTAGCTTAATCCTAGAGAGAAGCAGGAGTGCAAAATTATGCTTTTAAAGAATGTTCCCTTTTGATTTTCACTTTTTAGAGGCAAAATATTAATTCTGGAAATCTGTAAAAATTAACTACTAAAGAACTGCAAACACGCGTTGTTTTATGGGTCACCATGAGGAGAATTATCTTTTAGCTGAGAGAGTTTGAAGGAAGCTAGGAGGAGGAGGAGGTATGGGCCATTAAGTAAACCTAAGCAGCTTATACTACCTTACGTTTATTTAGGCAGGGATGGGATTAGCTGCAGGCTGATTAAAGGAGACTACAGAGAAGGAGGCAATGGGGAACGGTGCGGGGTAAAGGAGGAGGTGCTGCAGATCCAGCCATGCTGCAGGAGATTGAGCAACGTGTTGCTGTGGCAAGACCACATGCAATATCGCGTGTAAGCCCTGGAGGTGGGGTGGGGGTCCCCGGCACCTCTTGGCCTTTGGGAGTTGGAGCTCAGAGGCTCCTCCATGAGGCAAGGAGGCACCCAGGCTCACCGAGTGCGTAAGCCAGCTGTGCCTTGGGGAGCAACCTGGGGCTTCCTTGGGCTTTCCTAAACAACGTGAGGGCTAGGACCAGCAAGAGAGCCTGGGAAGGCAACAGAAGGCTGGAGAGTTGGTGGCCTGTTGCTGTGCCACCTTAAAATAACTCACAGGCCACATATCCCTAAAAAATACATGTACGTGCAGCCGTTACTCAAATCCCTGCTCTGAAATTGGTTCCTAAGGCTGCCGGCCTCTCGCAGTATGGGGATTTGCATACGGCCCATTTTTTTCCACCATAACGATCTCCCCAGTTATTATGCAAATCAGATACCCTGAAGCAAAGAGTACACAACCGCGGCTGTGGATACAGCTCTTGTTATGGCTCAGGAAAAGAGTCTTCTCTGCATCCAGTGAAGTAACCCCACCGCAGCATGAGGGCAAGGTTTGATGGAAGCATCCGCAGCCACTTCAGAAGGCCAGCGTGATGGCCAGCAGATCTGCAGAGCTGGAGCAGCGACAGTCCTGCTTCTGCCCGACCAAACCACAGATCTCCCAGGAAATTTGGCAGGAGTGCATTGCCAATCAAGCCACATAAAAGTATTAAGGAGAGAAAAAAGCAAGAAACTTTTTCTTGACCAGAACGAGGACTGGCGGCTTTAAATGGAGATTTTTAATTGGATTTTACAAGTATTTGCTGGAAACTCCTTACAGTTGGTTCATTCTTGAAAACGGTGTCGTGTTGTTTATTTAAAACTGCTCTATCTCAGCACTATTCAAAGTGCTCAGACTGGAGAGCTGACAGGGATGTGCCATGGTTTTCTTTTTCCTAAGTTGTCTCTTCTTAAAGAAATACAGTTGAAACATGTCAAATGAGAGAAATGTGACTGGCAGCTGAGCTGTTGCACATTTCTGGGAGCTCTGTTAGTGGCTGTCAAAGAGGAACCACCTGTGAGCCAGAGAAAGTGGGCAGAGGGGATCTACCGGCAGTTTCAGAAAGGAGATCTTTGGGTTTAGGAAGACCAAAGGAAACCCTTTCTCTTGTGATTTCTTCAGGTTCTGCTTTCTACAGGCTGGCCTCGGTTTGAGAAATTAAAGGGAGATAAGGCTGGGTTTGACCTTTTTGCCTTTTGTCTAGAAATCTAGAGGCATTTTCCTCCTGGAGACCACACCTCGGTGCATTTCTGAGGAGCTTCAAAACCACCTCCTCCTGACCACCTCTTTGGATGTGGAACAGCGGTTTTCTGTTGCTGACCCTCATAAATTTTCCAGTGGAAATGCAGATCCCTTAAGAAGCTGAGCGTGCCCAGATCGATATGTTCCTTGTAAGAGCTAGCTTTGCCTGCTCACCTTGGAAATATTGTACCGATATCCAGGGATTCACAGACCGGGCAAAACGCCACTGTCACAGAGTAAGCTCCTCAGCACAGAAACATAATTGGTTTGGGTTTGCCAGACAGGAGAAACTGTGATTTTGGCCATGATCATCCACACGTGGGCACCCGGACCCATCCCCGCACCACTATTTGCCGCCTGCTCCGCAAAACTCTTTCTCCTCGTGAAAATAGAAAACCAGTGGCGTTTAATATAAACTTCGAGGGGTGTTTTGTTTCCCAAACACTAGATGGAGCTGGGTAATTGAGGTTCGTTTCCAGCCTTCCTGCGGGCTGTGGGTCCCGGAGGAGCTGAGGGAGGCGGTGGGGTTGGCAGCCATTCACCCTGCCACCTCCTTAGAAGCTGGTTCCAGGGCTCCGTAATAGGGTTTCCTTTTTCTTATTAGCAACAATAGCCTCACACAGCAAGGCTAGCCTCATCCTGACATTACATGAAATAGGTCAGTATTTGGATAGACAGATTTATTGTGCAGTTTGCGTTTAGGCTTAACGGTTAAAATAAATAGTTCTTTTCTTCCCTTGGGAGCTGATGAGCCAAACTCACTTCCAAACAACTGAAGACTTCTGTACTTTTTGACAAACACGGTTCTCCAATTAAGAACAGTAAATAGGATTATACAGTCTGAAAAGGCTCTTTATCGCTAGAAAGTTTGTATGTGGGAAGTGGGGGTCTCTCTTTAGCATTCATTGTAATTCTTTTAAAATACAAACTAATGATTTTGTCACATCCAGAGTTCAGGGTTTTCAAAGTCAAAAGCTGCTTAAAGGCAGCCAGCCTTCTGAGGGAAGAGATCTGCATCCGTATGATTAATTCTGCATAATATATGCAGAATTAATATATATTTTTTTAAATCAAAGTCTTTAAAATGCAATCTTTGCTTTAAGCCACACCAAAAAATAAGTCATATTTACTTTTCTTTCAGGACAGTGTCTTTTATGACATGAGGCTGATATACATATTTATTTGACTTTAAATCAAAGTGGAATAAATGACACAGGTCGGAAAAAAACAAATAGTTTAGCACATCAGGAACTCGGTGTGACAGCTGTCTGCCAGCTGCTTTAAAGATACAGCAAACCCAGTGAAGAGGAGATGGAAAATAACCTGTTAGTAACAGAAGTTTGATCCAAAACTCCAGCAGTGAGTACCTGGGTGATATCGTGCAACATGAGGGCTTCCATCCTATATCACATGGCTGCAGATGTTCATATTATGTATACAATCATCTAATCTCTCTTGACTCTAGAACATCTGTGACATAGATTAATTATGCATTGTGTAAAGACAAAGCGTGGTGATTTAATTAGTTTTCTGATTACTGATTTTCAGTTCCATTGGCTCCCTCTCTTGTCCTTGTAACATGAAACAGGATTTACCCGTTTTTTTTCCGTATTTTTTACTTCCTCTACAATCCAGCTTTCCTACCAGGGCAGTTTTCCCTGTACTCTTCTCACTTTTGTCACTTCTCTATGGTCTCTCCATTTCTGTCATGTTTCTTTGAGATTAAGTGGCTAGAAATGTAAATATTAATCTAGGTGGAGAACACCATCTGTTTCCAGTTTGATATCCTTGGCTTCTTTGCATTCCAGATGCAGAATGATGACATGAATTGCAATATGCAGAGAATACAGTGATGATGATATTGTAAGACAGACAAATGATGCCCTGGACTTGCTACAGTATAATTTACAGGGATATAGATTGCATTTATGCCCTTTCTATTGGCATCATATATATTCTTTTTTGTCTTCTTAAGAATTCCTTAAAAGCTCAAGTAGTATTTGTAATTTTGTCATTTAGCTACCATTTTGCAAGGTTCCTTTTATATCCCAGTTCTGGTTTTCTCTGGGGACAGGTACACCTCTTAGAGCCTGTTATCAGCCGGTTTCGCAGCCTCCCACGCTTCTAATTCACAGCCAAATTTGGACTGCTTGCGTCCGCTTCTGAGGTGCCTCAGGTCTACTGGGCATTGAGATGGCATGGTAATTCCTGCCTTTTCCTTATCGCTCGATGCTGAGCTGGCTCGTCTGCTCTCCTGTTCCAAATTTCTCCTCTCAAAGTGTTTTGGGGCGAATCACTCCAGTCGAATGATGAAAAATAAGAAGTCAAAAATAGGGTTTAACAAAAATTTGAAATCCAGTTACTATTTGATTTTGGTATTTATGTAGGGCCCTTTGACTTCTCTGCGCTTCTGCAGGAACAGGGATGGATCTGATGAAAGATGCTCAGGTCTAAGCACCTTCATGGCTCATCTCATGTGTGGGAATACACAGATTTTCAGCGCCGAGAAAAGAATCTGCACATGCTTTAAAGGAGATTGCATTTTGCATTTTTATTGTAATTCCCCAACCTGCTTGTGCTTGGAATGTGTCCTCTTTCTTAGATAAAGGAGAAGCCAGCCAGCCAGGGTAGGAGAGTGGAGCTCAGTGTGGAGCAAGGCACGTTGCAGCTGCAGTTGTTGGAAATAGTCTTTTAACGTCCTGGCTTGATGCCCCTGTTTTCTTGGTGCCCGAGGCAGTTTCACACATTTCCTAGCAATCCATCTGTGAAAGATAGAAATGCAGCAACAATGCTCAATGCACAAGCAGCAGCGAAGACAGAGGAAGAGCCTTTACCCTCAATGGCTGAGCCCAGTAAGACACTGAGAAATCCATTCAGTTCGGTTGACGCATGCCGCAGAGCAAAAGGATGTTTGGGAAAAAAATCTTTACAACACGCTATGAAACACGCATCTGCAAGTGACTGTAATCGCTAATGTACCTCTGCACCAACACAGATGTGTAGAAAATTAAGGTTTTGAAAGGAAGGTTGAAGGTGGCTGACTGCCGGACAGGTTTTTGTTTACTGATATCGTTGGGATTAGAAAATTACAAAATTGTGTTTTGACACCATGAAAAGCCACTGCTACTCTCTTGGAAGGTGAACTTTCAATAAACACGTCCTCAGTGACTTTCTGTTAGAGCATTACAGTTTTACGTAAAGTCTGTGCAGTAAAATATTTATCATCACCCTCAGGGACATAGGATCTTGTTATTTTAAATAAATAAAAAATGTGGCCTGTTTGCTTAGCATCCAATACTTACATTTATAGACGAGATATATCCTTTTCATCTATAATTAATTCCTCCAGTGCCTTTCAGTTCTGAGAAGGATCGTCTCTAGAAGAACTGGATGTTTAGTTCAACTGGGGAATTTTCATGGAAGCAGGGATAAGACTAACCAATGCAAGGATGATTTGAAACTACATGTGTAGGCTATCTATATTTGAAGGCCAGCCTTTTGCTTTTTTTCCTATAAGAGCTTGGACTTTTCAAGCTCCACCTCAAAAGCCACTCAGGGTATGCCTATCTTTTCAATGGTATTGACTGTTCGTCGAGTATTTGGTGTATTCTGGTAGATGCCTACTGAGGCTCAGATCCTGTGTAACAGCGTCGGTGGTTACATTAAGCCTTTTTGCTGTGTGCAACATGACACAACCTCTGAAATCCGTTGGCTTCTGCCAAGCAAGCAAAGGGACACCCTGCTGCAGAGCTGTGGGCACCACCAGCCCTCCCTGGCTTGCAATGCCATAACATCAAGTTACGTAGGACTCTTGGTGAAAAGAGCTCACACAGCAGGACAAAAGGTGGAGAAGCAGCCCAGACAATCCAAAAGCAGGAGCATTTGCCATAAATCATCTGGCTGGTTTCTGCAACTGGAAAAAAAAAAAAACAACAAACACTAAAAACCCCCCAAACAATTTTTTGGCTGAAATAAGCCTGCTGCAAGGCACTTTTAACTTCTGAGCTGAGTGGAAGTGAATGCAAAGTGCCTCTCTCCAAAGGGATCCAGATACTGCCTCAAGTTCAAAGTTAGGGTGGTGTCTGAGGGGTGCTACTTGCAGTGAGCTAGGTGTACTCCCAGGTAGGATTCAAGAACTATCTGAATTTCATGCAGAAATTACACAGTTACATACATGAAGCAGATTTCTGAATAAGCTTTTCAAGATTTTCATGCTTCCATAAGCCCAAGGAAGGCTATTTTGTAGACAGAGAGCCATATTCTCATTTGGGCTGCAGGTGGCCAAGATGGACTTTGGTTATTTTAGTGCAGTTTGGTGAAGAGTCTTACTGGGAACAGGGATAAGCCATTCAACTCACATACAACCTTTGGAAAAGCCTACCCTTGTTGATACAAGGATCATGCTCCATAAACACCATGTTTCCATAATCCAGAAAAGTTTAAGGCTAGAAGCACATGGAGATGGAGACGCACCCAAGGGTGTACTCTCATCCTTGCTATTTTTTCAGATCTGAGCAATGCTGAACGCAGAGGCATATCAAAAGACTGACATTGTCAGGACAAACACTCAAAAGTCACAAATGCTTCACCTGTTTTAATTAAACCAAAAGGTGATCTGTAAGGAGCATCTTCCAGTATAGCCGGAAGCTTTGTGCTGAGAGAGTGCAGCAGTTCAGCCAGGGTGGACAAAGGCTCTTACGCAGTGTCCAGAGTGAAAACATGACTGAGACTTTGGAGCTTAAGTGAGAGGTGGTATTAATATCGGTGTGTAGAACGTGTTTTAATGTTCCTTCACATCAAAGGGCCTTGGTTAGATATTTGCTGCTTGACCATGAAGATCCAGGAATGAGCAGAACATTCAAGATTATTAACTCCAGTGAACCCTGAAATGAGACGGTATTAACTAGTTTACAGTATCTTTCTGAGACAGTAGCGTGGCT